>NW_024040040.1:23522104-23675531 GCF_014851395.1 Micropterus salmoides | reverse complement strand
TTTTTTTCTGCAAAGTAGGCCCAAATGACATGGCCTAAAAATACTCGAAAACTCACCAAAATTTGCAAACATGTCAGAACGGTGAAAAATTTCGTATTCTACAAGTTTCGCACATGGGCGTGGCAAAATGACCGCTAGCGCCACCTTAAAATTGGAAATGATTAGCCCCTCGTTCACGTTCAACCTACATGTACGAAATTTTCTGGGGACATGTATCGTATCAAGACGCACAAAAAAGCCTCAAGAACCCATAGCCTAAAGTCAACAGGAAGTCGGCCATTTGAATTTTATGGCCATTTTTGGATGATTTACACACTTTCGTACTTTATTAACGAACTCTCTAGGGATTTAGTCGGATCGACGTCAAATTTCTGCTGTGCCTTCTAAAGGCATTGACGATGAAAAGTTGTGATTTGCGCGTTTTCGTCAATGGGCGTGTCCGTGGCGTCGATGATTCGCATGAAACAGGAAGTTGTTGTAACTTCAGTGTACATGCTCACATCTGGACCAAACTGTACATGTAGGATGAGAGTCCCGCCCTGAACACATGTACATGCCGACATTCACCCACAGTCATAGCGCCACCTGCTGGCAACAGAAAGTGACCTTTAACGAAGCAGCCCCCGCCGCACGTTTCACCTACGTGCACGAATTTTCTGTGGTACGTGTATCTTGTCCAGACGCACAAAAAAGCCTCTTGGAGCCATAGCCTAAAATCAACAGGAAGTCGGCCATTTTGAATTTTACGTCAAATTTTGGATGATTTACACACTTCGTACTTTAACGAACTCCTCCTAGGGATTTAGTCCGACCGACCTCAAATTTGCTGTGCCTTCTAAAGGCATTGAAGATGAAAAGTTGTGCTATTTGCAAGTTTTCGTCAATGGGCGTGTCCGTGGCGTGGCGTCAAAGATCACTCTTCGCCATGACACGGAAGTTGTCGTAACTTCAGTGTACATGCTCACATCTGGACCAAACTGTACATGTAGGATGAGAGTCCCGCCCTGAACACATGTACATGCCGACATTCACCCACAGTCATAGCGCCACCTGCTGGCAACAGAAAGTGACCTTTAACGAAGCAGCCCCCGCCGCACGTTTCACCTACGTGCACGAATTTTCTGTGGTACGTGTATCTTGTCCAGACGCACAAAAAAGCCTCTTGGAGCCATAGCCTAAAATCAACAGGAAGTCGGCCATTTTGAATTTTACGTCAAATTTTGGATGATTTACACACTTCGTACTTTAACGAACTCCTCCTAGGGATTTAGTCCGACCGACCTCAAATTTGTGCTGTGCCTTCTAAAGGCATTGAAGATGAAAAGTTGTGCTATTTGCAAGTTTTCGTCAATGGGCGTGTCCGTGGCGTGGCGTCAAAGATCAGCTCTTCGCCATGACACGGAAGTTGTCGTAACTTCAGTGTACATGCTCACATCTGGACCAAACTGTACATGTAGGATGAGAGTCCCGCCCTGAACACATGTACATGCTGACATTCACACAGTCATAGCGCCACCTGCTGGCAACAGGAAGTGACTTTTAACGAAGCAGCCCCCGCCGCACGTTTCACCTACGTGCACGAATTTTCTGTGGTACGTGTATCTTGTCCAGACGCACAAAAAAGCCTCTTGGAGCCATAGCCTAAAATCAACAGGAAGTCGGCCATTTTGAATTTTACGTCAAATTTTGGATGATTTACACACTTCGTACTTTAACGAACTCCTCCTAGGGATTTAGTCCGACCGACCTCAAATTTGTGCTGTGCCTTCTAAAGGCATTGAAGATGAAAAGTTGTGCTATTTGCAAGTTTTCGTCAATGGGCGTGTCCGTGGCGTGGCGTCAAAGATCAGCTCTTCGCCATGACACGGAAGTTGTCGTAACTTCAGTGTACATGCTCACATCTGGACCAAACTGTACATGTAGGATGAGAGTCCCGCCCTGAACACATGTACATGCTGACATTCACAGACAGTCATAGCGCCACCTGCTGGCAACAGGAAGTGACTTTTAACGAAGCAGCCCCCGCCGCACGTTTACCTACGTGCACGAATTTTCTGTGGTACGTGTATCTTGTCCAGACGCACAAAAAAGCCTCTTGGAGCGATGCCCTAAAATCAACAGGAAGTCGGCCATTTTGAATTTTACGTCAAATTTTGGATGATTTACACACTTCGTACTTTAACGAACTCCTCCTAGGGATTTAGTCCGACCGACTTCAAATTTGTGCTGTGCCTTCTAAAGGCATTGAAGATGAAAAGTTGTGCTATTTGCGAGTTTTCGTCAATGGGTGTGTCCGTGGCGTGGCGTCAGAGATCAAGTCTTCGCCATGACACAGGAAGTTGTTGTAACTTCAGTGTACATGCTCACATCTGAACCAAACTTTACGTGCTTGATAACTCTCCCACCCCGCTATGGAGGACCGATCCTGACACAGTCAGAAATAAATACAGAAATAAATAAATGCTCAATAAATAAATAAGCATCCAATTAAATACACAAAAAAATAAGTAAATAAATAAATGTAGGTAGTAATTAAATTATACAAGGAGACATAAATGTATATATTTTAATTAGTGCCTTTACTTATTCACCTTTGTTATAATTACCTTATTTGTTTATTCAACTTTATTTATTACTAATTTTTTAATGTATTTATTTATGTGTGTGTTTTAATATTTTTGTCTGTTTTATTCTTCCTTTGTATTTATTTACCTTATTTATTTTCACCCATGGTATTTATTTCTGCCTGTCTTTTTAAATTTTTGTATGCATTTCTGCCTCATTATGCAAATGAGGAGGGGCTGTGTCTCAAGGGGTCATCTTCTCTGCTATTGGTGGACCAGTCAGACAGGAGAGCTCCTACTCTGCCTGCAGACATCAACGATCTTGCCCCTCACACAGTCAGATGGCTTCCTTCAGTGCGCTGAGGTGTTTAACAACTCTGAAGACAATACTACCAGCAATGTCTTCCTTCTCTTTTCACGTAGACGCTCCGACAGACAGTGCTTTCAGTTTGCTGCATGCATGGACACAGAACTGCGGTATAGGGAGAAGCACACGGTCAGCTGGCTGCAGCTAAATCTGGAGTGCACTCGTATTCAATTCTGTATGGTAAATTCAGTTTTAACGGAGCAGAGCGAGCTGACAGGCAGAGTTAGAGACTTTTTCTGTCGTTTCTCTCTTTACAAAGACGCATGTTGCAGTCAGAGTCTTCTCTGAGATGCGAGCACGACATACAACACAATTTATCAAATTACACAACGGATATACAGTATGAAAATAAGATTGATTGGATTATACTCACAGGAAGTATAAAACCTTACATGGTCTATTAAAAGTAAAGTAACACAAAAATGTCAGGGAAATTACTTTACTTAGATTTAAGTACTGCAGTTGTACATTTGAAATACCTTCCTACCTTTCTGATAGGAAGCCTTCTTGAGGTGGTATAAAACATTTCTTCTTATATTCTGATTTGAGTTGTGGACAACTATGACCACATGAATTAAAAAAACATTTCACTGCCCAAGTCAGCTATAACACAAGTCTTGTTCATCAGACTACATGCTGTACAGTATTTGTGGACAGATTTTGTCCCAGGATTTTTATGCATTTCTTCTTCTTCGTTGCATGATTTAGAATAATAAGGTGAGAAATGGGTCTATTCTGAGTTCATCCTGCACTGCAGCAGCTAATAAAGTCCATTTAATCCCAAAACGCTTTTCTTTTAGGCAGGCTGGAGCAGAAAACAACTCACCTTTCTCAAGTTGTACAGTAATGTCACATGTGTATGAAGGTGGATCAAACAAGCTAATCTTAAATGTCAAAGTAGAGAGGAGCCTAGTAGGCCTATTTATTTTCATTCATTACACAATATGAATAAGCTATGCAGACAGTTGTAAAGAAAGAACATCTTTTTCTTCTGTTCTCTACTTGTTATAGTTACACAGTATTAGGGGTGTGGGCTGTATTAAAAGTATCCACTGTTCTCCCATGCTCTAACACACAGTAACGATGAAATGTGTGCTGTTCTCACATTCTTCCTCTGTATGTACACATAAACAACAAGGCAGGGAAATATAAAAGGAATTTATTTTATTGTTTGGGTACATTATTGTTCAGTGTACATGCTCACATCTGAAACAAACTTTACGTGCTTGATAACTCTCCCACCCCGCAGACATCTACACGTCAATACCGATTTATATTCATAGCGGCAAGTGCTATGTAGCTCCACATAGGGGACACAGGAAGTGACATATAGCACTTCATGCGGCGTCGGAACCGCGTAGGAAATTCACAGCCGCACCGGCAGAGCTCCAGAATATGCAACTCGGCCGGCTCACGCGCGGACGCGCTTACAAGTGCGAGGGCCCGCCCAACGCTGCTTGCAGCTTTAATTGGCCCGAGCACGACGTGCGAGGTCCCTATGAATTTATTTTTTTTTTTTTTTTTTTTTTTTTTTTTTTTTTTTCTGCAAAGTAGGCCCAAATGACATGGCCTAAACATACTCGAAAACTCACCAAAATTTGCAAACATGTCAGAACCGGTGAAAAATTTCGTATTCTACAAGTTTCGCACATGGGCGTGGCAAAATGACTCGCTAGCGCCACCTAGAAAATTGGAAATGATTAGCCCCTCGTTCACGTTCAACCTACATGTACGAAATTTTCTGGGGACATGTATCGTATCAAGACGCACAAAAAAGCCTCAAGAACCCATAGCCTAAAGTCAACAGGAAGTCGGCCATTTTGAATTTTATGGCCATTTTTGGATGATTTACACACTTCGTACTTTAACGAACTCCTCCTAGGGATTTAGTCGGATCGACGTCAAATTTCTGCTGTGCCTTCTAAAGGCATTGACGATGAAAAGTTGTGCTATTTGCGAGTTTTCGTCAATGGGCGTGTCCGTGGCGTCGATGATTCGCAATGAAACAGGAAGTTGTTGTAACTTCAGTGTACATGCTCACATCTGGACCAAACTGTACATGTAGGATGAGAGTCCCGCCCTGAACACATGTACATGCCGACATTCACCCACAGTCATAGCGCCACCTGCTGGCAACAGAAAGTGACCTTTAACGAAGCAGCCCCCGCCGCACGTTTCACCTACGTGCACGAATTTTCTGTGGTACGTGTATCTTGTCCAGACGCACAAAAAAGCCTCTTGGAGCCATAGCCTAAATCAACAGGAAGTCGGCCATTTTGAATTTTACGTCAAATTTTGGATGATTTACACACTTCGTACTTTAACGAACTCCTCCTAGGGATTTAGTCCGACCGACCTCAAATTTGTGCTGTGCCTTCTAAAGGCATTGAAGATGAAAAGTTGTGCTATTTGCAAGTTTTCGTCAATGGGCGTGTCCGTGGCGTGGCGTCAAAGATCAGCTCTTCGCCATGACACGGAAGTTGTCGTAACTTCAGTGTACATGCTCACATCTGGACCAAACTGTACATGTAGGATGAGAGTCCCGCCCTGAACACATGTACATGCTGACATTCACAGACAGTCATAGCGCCACCTGCTGGCAACAGGAAGTGACTTTTAACGAAGCAGCCCCCGCCGCACGTTTACCTACGTGCACGAATTTTCTGTGGTACGTGTATCTTGTCCAGACGCACAAAAAAGCCTCTTGGAGCGATGCCTAAAATCAACAGGAAGTCGGCCATTTTGAATTTTACGTCAAATTTTGGATGATTTACACACTTCGTACTTTAACGAACTCCTCCTAGGGATTTAGTCCGACCGACCTCAAATTTGTGCTGTGCCTTCTAAAGGCATTGAAGATGAAAAGTTGTGCTATTTGCAAGTTTTCGTCAATGGGCGTGTCCGTGGCGTGGCGTCAAAGATCAGCTCTTCGCCATGACACGGAAGTTGTCGTAACTTCAGTGTACATGCTCACATCTGGACCAAACTGTACATGTAGGATGAGAGTCCCCCCTGAACACATGTACATGCTGACATTCACAGACAGTCATAGCGCCACCTGCTGGCAACAGGAAGTGACTTTTAACGAAGCAGCCCCCGCCGCACGTTTTACCTACGTGCACGAATTTTCTGTGGTACGTGTATCTTGTCCAGACGCACAAAAAAGCCTCTTGGAGCGATGCCCTAAAATCAACAGGAAGTCGGCCATTTTGAATTTTACGTCAAATTTTGGATGATTTACACACTTCGTACTTTAACGAACTCCTCCTAGGGATTTAGTCCGACCGACTTCAAATTTGTGCTGTGCCTTCTAAAGGCATTGAAGATGAAAAGTTGTGCTATTTGCGAGTTTTCGTCAATGGGTGTGTCCGTGGCGTGGCGTCAGAGATCAAGTCTTCGCCATGACACAGGAAGTTGTTGTAACTTCAGTGTACATGCTCACATCTGAACCAAACTTTACGTGCTTGATAACTCTCCCACCCCGCTATGGAGGACCGATCCTGACACAGTCAGAAATAAATACAGAAATAAATAAATGCTCAATAAATAAATAAGCATCCAATTAAATACACAAAAAAATAAAGTAAATAAATAAATGTAGGTAGTAATTAAATTATACAAGGAGACATAAATGTATATTTTAATTAGTGCCTTTACTTATTCACCTTTGTTATAATTACCTTATTTGTTTATTCAACTTTATTTATTACTAATTTTTTTAATGTATTTATTTATGTGTGTGTTTTAATATTTTTGTCTGTTTTATTCTTCCTTTGTATTTATTTACCTTATTTATTTTCACCCATGGTATTTATTTCTGCCTGTCTTAAATTTTTGTATGCATTTCTGCCTCACTATGCAAATGAGGAGGGGCTGTGTCTCAAGGGGTCATCTTCTCTGCTATTGGTGGACCAGTCAGACAGGAGAGCTCCTACTCTGCCTGCAGACATCAACGATCTTGCCCCTCACACAGTCAGATGGCTTCCTTCAGTGCGCTGAGGTGTTTAACAACTCTGAAGACACTACCAGCCATGTCTTCCTTCTCTTTTCACGTAGACGCTCCGACAGACAGTGCTTTCAGTTTGCTGCATGCATGGACACAGAACTGCGGTACAGCACACAGTAACGATGAAATGTGTGCTGTTATCACATTCTTCCTCTGTATGTACACATAAACAACAAGGCAGGGAAATATAAAAGGAATTTATTTTATTGTTTGGGTACATTATTGTTCAGTGTACATGCTCACATCTGAACCAAACTTTGCGTGCTTGATAACTCTCTGACCCCCAGACATCTACACGTCAATACCGATTTATATTCATAGCGGCAAGTGCTATGTAGCTCCACATAGGGGACACAGGAAGTGACATATAGCACCTTCATGCGGCGACATAACCGCGTAGGAAATTCACAGCCGCACCGGCAGAGCTCCAGAATGTGCAACTCGGCCGGCTCACACGCGGACGCGCTTACAAGTGCGAGGGCCCGCCCAACGCTGCTTGCAGCTTTAATTTTTTTTTTTTTTTCTTTTTTCTGCAAAGTAGGCTCAACTGACATGGCCTAAACATTCTCGAAAACTCACCAAAATTTGCAAACGTGTCAGAACCGGTGAAAAATTTCGTATTCTACAAGTTTCGCACATGGGCGTTGCAAAATGACTCGCTAGCGCCACCTAGAAAATTGGAAAAAATTAGCCCCTCGTTCACGTTCAACCTACATCTACGAAATTTTCTGGGGACATGTATCATATCAAGACGCACAAAAAAGCCTCAAGAACCCATAGCCTAAAGTCAACAGGAAGTCGGCCATTTTGAATTTTACGGCCATTTTTGGATGATTTACACACTTCGTACTTTAACGAACTCCTCCTAGGGATTTAGTCGGATCGACGTCAAATTTCTGCTGTGCCTTCTAAAGGCATTGACGATGAAAAGTTGTGCTATTTGCGCGTTTTCGTCAATGGGCGTGTCCGTGGCGTCGATGATTCGCTATGAAACAGGAAGTTGTTGTAACTTCAGTGTACATGCTCACATCTGGACCAAACTGTACATCTAGGATGATAGTCCCGCCCTGAACACATGTACATGCCGACATTCACCCACAGTCATAGCGCCACCTGCTGGCAATAGAAAGTGACCTTTAACGAAGCAGCCCCCGCCGCATGTTTCACCTACGTGCACGAATTTTCTGTGGTACGTGTATCTTGTCCAGACGCACAAAAAAGTCTCTTGGAGCCATAGCCTAAACCCAACAGGAAGTCGGCTATTTTGAATTTTACGTCAAATTTTGGATGATTTACACACTTCGTACTTTAACGAACTCCTCCTAGGGATTTAGTCCGACCGACCTCAAATTTCTGCTGTGCCTTCTAAAGGCATTGAAGATGAAAAGTTGTGCTATTTGCAAGTTTTCGTCAATGGGCGTGTCCGTGGCGTGGCGTCAAAGATCAACTCTTCGCCATGACACGGAAGTTGTCGTAGCTTCAGTGTACATGCTCACATCTGGACCAAACTGTACATGTAGGATGAGAGTCCCGCCCTGAACACATGTACATGCTGATATTCACCCACAGTCATAGCGCCACCTGCTGGCAACAGGAAGTGACTTTTAACGAAGCAGCCCCCGCCGCACGTTTCACCTACGTGCACGAATTTTCTGTGGTACGTGTATCTTGTCCAGACGCACAAAAAAGTCTCTTGGAGCCATAGCCTAAACCCAACAGGAAGTCGGCCATTTTGAATTTTACGTCAAATTTTGGATGATTTACACACTTCGTACTTTAACGAACTCCTCCTAGGGATTTAGTCCGACCGACCTCAAATTTCTGCTGTGCCTTCTAAAGGCATTGAAGATGAAAAGTTGTGCTATTTGCAAGTTTTCGTCAATGGGCGTGTCCGTGGCGTGGCGTCAAAGATCAGCTCTTCACCATGACACGGAAGTTGTCGTAACTTCAGTGTACATGCTCACATCTGCACCAAACTGTACATGTAGGACGAGAGTCCCGCCCTGAACACATGTACATGCTGACATTCACCCACAGTCATAGCGCCACCTGCTGGCAAAAGGAAGTGACTTTTAACGAAGCAGCCCCCACCGCACGTTTCACCTACGTGCACAAATTTTCTGTGGTACGTGTATCTTGTCCAGACGCACAAAAAAGCCTCTCGGAGCGATGCCCTAAAATCAACAGGAAGTCGGCCATTTTGAATTTTACGTCAAATTTTGGATGATTTACACACTTCGTACTTTAACGAACTCCTCCCAGGGATTTAGTCCGACCGACTTCAAATTTGTGCTGTGCCTTCTAAAGGCATTGAAGATGAAAAGTTGTGCTATTTGCGAGTTTTCGTCAATGGGTGTGTCCGTGGCGTGGCGTCAAAGATCAAGTCTTTGCCATGACACAGGAAGTTGTTGTAACTTCAGTGTACATGCTAACATCTGAACCAAACTTTACGTGCTTGATAACTCTCCCACCCTGCTATGGAGGACCGATCCTGACACAGTCAGAAATAAATACAGAAATAAATAAATGCTCAATAAATAAATAAGCTTCCAATTAAATACACAAAAAAATAAAGTAAATAAATAAATGTTGGTATTAATTAAATTATACAAGGAGACATAAATGTATATCTTTAATTAGTGCCTTTACTTATTCACCTTTGTTATAATTACCTTATTTATTTATTCTCCCTTATAATCTTCAACTTTATTTATTACTAATTTTTTTAATATATTTATTTATGTGTGTGTTTTAATATTTTTGTCTGTTTTATTCTTCCTTTGTATTTTTCTACCTTATTTATTTTCACCCATGGTATTTATTTCTGCCTGTCCTTTTTAAATTTCTGTATGCATTTCTGACTCATTATGCAAATGAGGAGGGGCTGTGTCTCAAGGGGTCATCTTCTCTGCTATTGGTGGACCAGTCAGACAGGAGAGCTCCTACTCTGCCTGCAGACATCAACGATCTTGCCCCTCACACAGTCAGATGGCTTCCTTCAGTGCGCTGAGGTGTTTAACAACTCTGAAGACAATACTACCAGCCATGTCTTCCTTCTCTTTTCACGTAGACGCTCCGACAGACAGTGCTTTCAGTTTGCTGCATGCATGGACACAGAACTGCAGTATAGGGAGAAGCACACGGTCAGCTGGCTGTAGCTAAATCTGGAGTGCACTCGTATTCAATTCTGTATGGTAAATTCAGTTTTAACGGAGCAGAGTGAGCTGACAGGCAGAGTCAGAGACTTTTTCTGTCCGTTTCTCTCTTTACAAAGACACTTGTTGCAGTCAGAGTCTTCTCTGAAGAGGGCAATGAAGTCTCAGTAGTACACGATGCGAGCACCACATACAACACAATTTATTGAATTACACAACGGATATACAGTATGAAAATAAGATTGATTGGATTATACTCACAGGAAGTATAAAACCTGTTACATGCGTCTATTAAAAGTAAAGTAACACAAAAATGTCAGGGAAATTACTTTACTTAGATTTAAGTACTGCAGTTGTACATTTGAAATACCTTCCTACCTTTCTGATAGGAAGCCTTCTTGAGGTGGTATAAAACATTTCTTCTTATATTCTGATTTGAGTTGTGGACAACTATGACCACATGAATTAAAAAAAATGAAACATTTCACTGCCCACGTCATCTATAACACAAGTCTTGTTCATTAGACTACATGCTGTACAGTATTTGTGGACAGATTTTGTCCCAGGATTTATTATGCATTTCTTCTTCTTCGTTGCATGATTTAGAATAATAAGGTGAGAAATGGGTCTGTTCTGAGTTCATCCTGAAGTGCAGCAACTAATAAAGTCCATTTAATCCCAAAAACGCTTTTCTTTTAGGCAGGCTGGAGCAGAAAACAACTCACCTTTCTCAAGTTGTACAGTAATGTCACATGTGTATGAAGGTGGCTCAAACAAGCTAATCTTAAATGTCAAAGTAGAGAGGAGCCTAGTAGGCCTATTTATTTTCATTCATTACACAATATGAATAAGCTATGCAGACAGTTGTAAAGAAAGAACATCTTTTTCTTCTGTTCTCTACTGTTATAGTTACACAGTATTAGGGGTGTGGGCTGTATTAAAAGTATCCACTGTTCTCCCATGCTCTAACACACAGTAACGATGAAATGTATGCTGTTCTCACATTCTTCCTCGGTATGTACACATAAACAACAAGGCAGGGAAATATAAAAGGAATTTATTTTATTGTTTGGGTACATTATTGTTCAGTGTACATGCTCACATCTGAAACAAACTTTACATGCTTGATAACTCTCCCACCCCGCAGACATCTACACGTCAATACCGATTTATATTCATAGCGGCAAGTGCTATGTAGCTCCACATAGGGGACACAGGAAGTGACATATAACACCTTCATGCGGCGTTAGGACCGCGTTGCAAATTCACAGCCGCACCGGCAAAGCTCTAGAGTATGCAACTCGGCCGGCTCACACCCGGACGCACTGCAAGTGCGAGGGCCCGCCCAACGCTGCTTGCAGCTTTAATTTAGTATTTAAATTCCATCTCTGTGACTTTCCCACTGCTTGTAAACCTTTTCAGTGACTTTAAGCATTGTTGATCATGTGTCAGACCAATCAGAGAGACCATCAGTCTTCCTTCTTTTGAGATAGATTTCAATCCAAATACACTATATGGACAAAGGTGCTACCCCTGTCCTAATAAATTTGGTAGGGGCTGTGTTTTCATGGGTTGTTAAGGGAAATCTTGCCTATGGATTTAGAATGGGATGTCATAAAAGTAATGCGTAGGTGTTGCTGTATTTTTGTCCATACTAGTGTAATAAATTAACTCCATATTATACACAATCGCTTTAAAATTCATTTGTTGATATTTTAAAAGTTATTCAACCCCATTTTTTGGGGGGTGTACTAAATCGCACATATGTATGGTTATTATGCTAATTCTTAGTAGATGTTTTCTGGTTTAAAACACCTTATTTAGCTACTTTTTGTGAGTAGCTTGTAACATAGGGTACAATTTTCAACAAAATACTGTATTGTACAGCCGCTCTTTACAGTTTCAAAATATCTCCCACAAGACTCCAGAGAAGTTGCATTACCAAAGGCCAAGTCACTTGTTAGCGATCTTGACGCCCTAACGACCATCGTCAGCAACAAGAAACCATCCCCCACGCTGCACACAATGGAGGACAATGACTGAAACTTCACAACCTTCACCCAAGATGACTTCTCAGAGACAGCTCTCAACATTTCAACCTTAAAACATTTGTGAATCACATAGGCTCTAGTCACTTAAATGTAGAGGATTCTTTTAAGTCCACATCATTAACTGAAGACATGTGTAACTCTTTCTAAAAAATCCATAACAATACCTTCAAGCAGTATGTCTGACATGTCTACCACAGTAAACAAAAGTAAATCAAACCTTTATCTAATTGCCAGAGAACATTTGCATTACTATGCCAGCAGTAGTTAGCATTTGATGTCTTATCCTAAGAACCAATCACTGTCCAGATAGGTAGTCAGGATTGTGTATATATATTCTGGGCTCCTCAGAGAAGGTGCATGGCAGTCTTTGGTGTCTTGTGGAAGTGCTGACAAGTATGCAGTTTTTTGAAGGAGAAAAACCAACCTTAAAATTTCTCTACTATTCTTACTAATTGTTTACCAGTCATCCATTTATCTATCTGTCTATCTTAACGGTATGTAGACATATTTCACCTGTGTTGTTCTTTTGAAAAACTTTTTCATCTATCCATCCTGAAGACCAAAGCGAGAGGTAAGTTGAACATTTTTACCAATACCCCTTGTATGTTTTCATCAAGGCTGTTTGTAACTAAACTATCAAATTTAAATATAAACATGTACATATATATAGTATTGTATAACATAGTATATTCTGACTGTATCAGATTGTACAGATAGTTTTTTATTGTATATTGATTGCTTAGTGTGTAAATATTTTTACACCTATGTAGAATGTTACTTGTATATTGTATATAGGGTGTATATAGTATGAATATTATTTATACTAATACATAGAATGTTAACTGATTCTACTTTTATTGTATTTTATTCCTTACATTCCTATATACACATACGTACACAGAAAAAGTACTGATAGCTTCATTTTGTTTTACAAAGTCACCCAAGTTATCATGCTGTTCTTCTCATTGTATAAACAATAATCTTAAATGAACTTGTTAAGACACCATATGATGTATAATATATTGTCAAACATTTCACAGGAAAATGTACCCAGAATTATAAGAAAATTGAGCATTGTAAAGTGTGTGCATAGTATTATACAGTATATATAGTTATATGTTGCCATGTAAGGTGCAACCTGAAAATGGTTTAAAGGCATAGCTTGATTTTGTGTTCAGATATGAGAACAATATTGATCTTGTCATACAACTCTCAGCAAGTCAGTCAAGCTAAGCAGGTAACAATTAAAATAAGAAATACCCACTGCCATCATACATAGTGTACAAATTTTTGATGTGTATTATATAAATGTAGATACAAATTCAAACCCTTTGGGTGACAATGCATAAGATCCTCATTGAGTGTTAGAACTGCTGATAAAGTGTTGGTCTTTCATGGTATTTGATGACAGACAGACTGACAGATAATTAATTTATTCAGTATTTATCAGGTTTTGGAAAAATCACCAACAAAAACACTGAGCCAGGAGAATTCTTGCAGGAATATATTTGAAGACACATCACTGACTCCAAAGAAGGGGCCTGGTTCTGAGAGTACTCAGATACCTTGTTATGGTACTAAAGAAGTCCTAAACGATTATAGAACAGTGGCATTAAAGTACTGTAAAACAAATGTCTGGGTTTGATAACAAACCGATTCTCTATTCCCTCAACAGCCCAGGACCTCCACATCCAGCATCTTCACCACCAAGATCGTCTGAGACCAGCCACCCGGACAGCTGCTGCAAGAATCGGTTTGCATCCTCAAATAATTTCTGCACAAACTGTCAGGAACCATCTCAGGGAATCTCATCTGCATGCTCTTCATCCTCTTCGGGGTCTCGACCTGACTGTAGTTTGCCATCGTAACCGACTTGAGTGGGCAAATGCTCACATACGATGGCATCTGGCACTTTGGAGAGGTGTTCTCTTCATGGATGAATCCCAGTTTTCACTGTGCAGAGCAGATGGCAGTGTGTATGGCGTCGTGTGGGTGAGCGGTTTGCTGATGTCCTAGTTGTGGATCGAGTGGCCCGTGGTGGCAGTGGGGTTACGGTATGGGCAGGCGTGTTTTATGGACAACGAACACAGGTGCATTTAATTGATGGCATTTTGAATGCATAGAGATACCGTGACGAGATCGAGAGGCCCATTGTTGTGCCTTTCATCCACGATCATCACCTCATGTTGCAGCATGATAATGCACGGCCCTATGTTGCAAAGATCACAATTCCTGGAAGCTGAATCCCATTTCTTGCATGGCCAGCATACTCACTGAACATGTCACCCATTGAGCATGTTTAGGATGCTCTAGATCGGCGTATACAACAGCGTGTTCCAAGTCTTGCTAATGTCCAGCAACTTTGCACAGCCATTGAAGAGTGGACCAACATTCCACAGGCCACAATCAACAACCTGATCAACCCTAACCCTAACCCTATACAAAGGAGATATGTTGCAATGCGTGACGCAAATGGTGGTCACACCAGATAATGACTGGTTTCCAGACTCCCCCCGGATACCCACAATACAGGGAAACATTTTTGAGTGGCCTTTTATTGTGGTCAGCCTAAGGTACACCTGTGCAATACCCATGCTGTCTGATCAGCATCTTGATATGCCACACCTGGGAGGTGGATGGATTATCTCGACAAAGGAGAAGTGCTCACTAACACAGATATTTAAAGTTTTGTGAACAATATTTGAGAGAAATAGGCCTTTTGTTTACATAGAGAAAGTCTTAGATCTTTGAGTTCAGCTCACGATGAATGGGGGCAAAAAAGTGTTGCGTTTATAATTTTGTTCAGTGTAAGAACACAGAAGAGGGGGGGCACATGAGGAACTTTCAGTTTAGGAGTTTGTGTGTGTCTTAGCTTAAAAGCACATTCAATAAAGTTTGGTTTACTATAGTTCTGTATATTTTGTGCTGTTTTCTATTTGTGGTTGGACAACTTGTGTTATGAATAACCATCCAAAGTTGTGATGGTTCTGAGATGAGCTATAGGTAACTCATCACTATTTCAATGGCTATTAAAATCACTAACACACATTTAAACTGTACATGCTAAAGAAATATTTAAGTTGAAAATACTGAGATGTAAAAATCTATAAAGACAAATACCTGCCAAATATCAGTGTGAACTTAATGCAGCACTGGTTGTGTGTTCTACACTTGATGCAAACAAAAGTTCCATTGTTACGATGCTGCACCATTTGACAGCCCTGAAATATGCTTCTCTATTCGCCAACAAATGTTTAACCCCACATTTCAAAAAGCTACAATGAGAACATTGCTGGTGACACTTTTCTAAAAAACAAAAACAACAACACTGTAGTGTTGTTGTTGAAAAGTATATTTGGTTTAGATTATAATTTTTTCTTAAGAATTGTCCATTTTGCTTATTTCATTTTATTTGTAAAGTGTGTCTGAATGTGTGTGTCTGAACCTAAACACGCACATATGAACTTGTTCATTTGTAGCATAACTAACCTTTTCAACATTTCACACTTTAGTTTCAACATGATGTGATTTCAACTGTACAAAAGTAGCTAACTAGCTTTGTAATACTTGATCACCAAGGGAAGGAGTTTGCCTCTGGATTTCATGTCGTCTCACCTTCAGGATTAAACTTCAGGCTCTTGAAGGTTTCAGTTACAGTTTTATGCTATAATTTCTAACCTAAATAATTTTTAGTCAAATAGGCAGGATGTTGCAGTCAACTTGATAGTCTAACGTGAGCTGCAAAACGTCACCATGATGTCTCATCAGTAGCTTTTCTCTGGCTGCACAAAGTTGGAACCACCTTTTGCCTGATCATTGGTCTAAGCTTACAATAAGCTCACACAGTCTACCAGAGGTAGATTGCGTCTGACTTGACAACGCTGTTTTTATACCCTGCCCCTGCAGTCGCCTGCAGCTCACTTAGACTATCAAGTCGGTGAAAGTCAGGCACAGTCATCTCGGACACACCTACTGACTACCAGTTATGCACAGCGCGCCAACTTTGACAGCTGTATTCTAAAATTAACATAGCTATCCTTATTAGCTAGGCTCCTTACATGCTTGCTGGTAACTTTCTTGAAGGTGGGTCTCCGACATTGACAACGTTGTGTTGGATAGATTTGTGCAGCGGCGTTTAGGAAACTAACTATTCAATTGACAGACAGGTCTGTTGTCAATGTGTTTGCGAGCAACAACTTCCTAAATATAGATTTAGGACACATACAAACACTGGTCATGTATCACGTTAATTAACAGCATTAAATCCATTGATTAAAAATGAAGAGATCTTGCAGCTGACTTTTGTATTCATTTTGTTTTTACTTTCACTTTTGTTGTGCTTTTAAAATACTCATTCTGCTGTCTACTGGATAGTCTATCATTTTAGTAATCTGAAGCTTGAAACAATTTAGGAATTTCACTAAAACTCAGCCTTTGTATTTTGTTGAAAATAACCAATAAAAACTCAGGCTTTATATTTTCTTACAATAACAGATTATACCAAATAAAGACACTCTGTAGTTAAGTTATTTTTTTCTCATAAGCATGATTAAATTTGCTTATTTATTATTTTCACACAAGTTGGAGTGTGATTACCGCTCCATGCTATCTAAGAGGGAACTTGTGTCATAATGTACAAGACAACAGTGGACTCCTGTCGTTCCACACAGTACAAGTGTGGTCCCTTTTTCTGTAATTCAAATCAATAAATAAAATGCATTTCTGTAAGTGTAGACTAAGCACATAGACATGATGACAAAATGTATTGACATTCAGTGGTTGTGAAAACTGGTCAGTTTAGTATTTTTGGACTGAACAAGTTTAAAGCTGTAGTCAAAGTCTGATGTGAAATACTTTTTAACAATTAATGAAAACTGAATAGAAAGTATCTTACCTCTAATCATTTAATTTATAATTCTACCCTGGTTGTTCTTCTATTTTTATTCCTTTTTTTTAGAATCTAAAATCCTTTTTACTCTCCTGCTCTCTGTGTAGCCCTTTATTTTAATACAATGTTGATCTTAAAACACAAGACATCCACTAAAACTCAGCCTTTATATTTTGTTTAAAAAAACTGTATAGAAAATAAAGAGACTATTTAGTTAGTTTATTTTGTCTCAAAAGTATGATTAAATTTGCTTATTATTTTCACACAAGTTGGAGTGTGATTATCGCTCCATGCTATCTAAGAGGGAACTTGTGTCATCACATACCAGCGAACAGTGGACTCCTGTCATTCCACACAGTACAAGTGTGGTCCCTTTTTCTGTAATTCAAATCAATAAATGAAATGCATATCTTTAAGTGTAGACTAAGCACATAAATACAATGGGAAAAATAAAGTATTGATGTCCAGTGCTTGTGAAATCTGGTCAGGTTAGTATTTTGTGACTGAACAAGTTTAAATCTCTAGATGTCAAATGTCAAATAATTTTTTATTAATTCATTCATTTTTTAGAATTAATTAAAACCATAAAAGTATCTTTATACTGACCATTTTATTTATAATTCTACCCTGGTTGTTTTTCTATTTTTGTTCCCTTTTTTAGAATCTAAAATTCGTTTTAATCTCCAGGCCTTCAGTGTAGCCCTTTATTTCAATACATGTTGATCTTAAAACACAAGACATCCACTAAAACTCAGCCTGTATATTTTGTTAGAAAAAATTAAGAAATCGTGTTTCAAGAGACAGCTTTCTTTACTGAGTAGCTTGTATAATAGCCCCTCTACAGTCTGATAGACTCCCTGGGACTGCAAGCCATTCACTCTATAGGGGAGTGTTAAGAACGACGTGTGTGAATGAGTCGTTAAAATCTCTGCTTGATCCACTAGAGGCACTGCTGAGTATGGACTTAAACACTCACACACCTGCAGGTCCCCTCTTGACAATAGTTAAAAAAAATTTACCAGATGGTTTTAGACATGATTTTAGCATGATTTAAAGCATGTCCAACAGGGGACCTAAAAAATGTCCCGTTCACTTTTTAGTCCCCTCTTAGTGTGTGTGTAACGACGTCGAGGTCCACTGTTAGATAGGTTGGTAAGTGCACGCATACAGGCATATGTGGTTTATAAGGTCAATGTGGTTTTTCAGTGGTTTACAGGGACCCACATTTCCCACCATCCAGTCAACTTAAAAGTCATGTCAAAAAAATTAATTTGATCTGCAGAAGACAAATCTCACTTAAAAATATATTTTTACTTTCAGAACATACCTTTATTAAATATGTGACATATCACAGGCTTATGGGATCAGGACAAAATAGTGGTATAAGGGGACAACATGGTTTACGGGGTCTATTTACACACAACACACAAACTTAGCCACTGAGTGGTTTATAGGGACAGTTGTGTTTATGGAGGTCTGTTTACACACAACACACAAACTAACCACAGAGGAGTTTATAGGGACAGTTGTTTTTATGAGGTCTGTTTACAGACAACGCACAAACCTAAAAGTTTTGCTAACTGTTCATTATCTCTCTGTATCTGCAGCTAGTTAGCTCGGGTGGAGGGGTGACGCACATTCAACTACTGACTATTGTAAACAGCAATCAATGTCTGCGACAAGTCCCTCTCTAGCTTTGTTTTTTCAAAGGAAATTTGTTCAAATGGAAGGAAATAACACTCCGCTTTCTGTTTAATGGGAACTTCTGCTTAAAGTAATTCCTATGATTAATCTCCGTTTTTACAAAATGTAGCGACGTGATAACCACAAAATTACCTTGTTAATCGCCAAGCCAACTGCAAATGTAAATGCTCTGTATTTGTATAACACCTTTCTAGTCTTTTCAACCACTCAAAATGCTTAATTACACTACATCACATTCACCATTCACACACATTCATACACTGAACCTAAGTGCTCAAACAGAAACTAACATTCACACACATTCATACACTGGTGGAACAGCCACCAGGGCCAATTCATTGTTCAGTATCTTGCCCAAGGCCCAACTTCGATATGCAGCATGGAGGAGCTGGGGATTGAACCACCGACCTTCCGATTAACGGGCAATTTATTAACAATATTTATACTTTCTTGCTATACACTTCAATGCGTGTTAAATTAATAAAGTAGAGCGATTCAAGGATGGATTGCCATGGGCTGTACGTGATGCCATGTTTTACTGTTTATTTTGAGGGTTAGCTAACTTGGCGTTAGCATATTGCATGGCAAATATGGATAACAGGCTCTACAATGTTGGACTAATGTTATACTGAGGGACAGTCAAGAGAAACGGTTATTCCCCAAGCCCGCCGTCATTTCTGCACTTCTTTTACTGAGACAAAGCTCAGTCACTTAAGGTTGCAGAGAGAGCCTGCAGGGTATTTTCAGAGTCACAGGTTGTGATCTCCGCCCTCCTGCCCTGTACAGACACCAAACCACCATAGACACCCAGAACTGCTCTATCGTTCCCATCGTCCACCTGGCACATCACCATCAACACCTGGCACTTCTATGATGGACTGCACCTCAACGGAGACCAGATTTTTTCCCAAAACACAAAATGTCACCATGGGAAATAAAGCCCAGACTTCACAAACACAGTGGTCCCACTATAGGATCTCCAGACCATCACAGCCCAGCCACACCTCACTGTTTCCAACCCCAGCCTCTTGCACCTCACAGCCAGAGGCCCTCTTGTCAGCAAAGCCCACCTTCCTCAAAAGCAGATGAACTACGCTACTTCTCTGGCCTGACTAGATCCTCAGCATGCACCCCCACACATCTCAAAGCTGGGGATCAAGCACATGCTACACAGTCTGGGCTGTGAACTGCTAGTAAGATAGATATAGCATCAGTCACCCATCATTTTAATGATATACTCAACTAAGTAAGTTAAGTACTTAATTTTGGGGTGGTGAAGGATAATGTTTTCTTTTGGCCTAAATATTTTGAATAAGCCAGTGACAGTCCCGTTGATGTGCCAGCAATGAGCGGAAACAGTGCCATTTTGTTTAGTTAATTAAAAAGTATTAGTATATTAGTTTCTGCTTTCTACTTCTGTAGCTTACCGTAAAACTTAATAATAGCCCAGGCTTTTATTTGCTAAAATCACTGAATTGACCCTGCTTATATTTGGGACAGGCCTTTAATTCCTTTTGCACAAAACTGAAACTACTATGAAACAGTTTATTTCAAACAGAATATTACTTATATAAATATATACTATATACTATATACTTAATAATATAATATAATAATATCAAATACACATCATTCATTTGATCTAGCTCCGACACGCGCTTTTATTTTGAAGTAACATCACAAAAACAAAACGGGCAGGATGAGAGAAGTTAGCAGACAGAGGGCAATGGACTTCAGAACTTGGATACATTTTTATGAAAAGCTGTTTTAATTCTTTTGATGGGTGGACCCTTACCGACTAAAGGAATATAAATAATCAAGTAACAGACACATTCGGACTTAATGAGCAGACTTAACGAGCGCTTCAAAGGTAAGGGCAGTCAGCGCTTTTTTCCTTTTCTCTCTTTTACCAGGCAAGTTACACCGGTAAATCTATAAGAATTAGACTTTCGGGCTCCTTGTTTCCGTTAAATGAACTTAATGACTGAATTGTGGAGAATCTAACCAATCTAACGATGTGTAGCATGTCCATACAGACATATTGATCATACGTTTAAACATTAATATTTGTATTAACGATCTAAGCAGCTTAGAAGCAGCTAAAGCGGGCGACCCTGCAGGGTTAAGAGGTTTTATACATCCAAAGAACTTATATAAAACCAGACCAGGTGTTTAATGGGGACCTGCGTTTATTTGTCAAAATGTGTTCTAACACCAGGCCAGTAAAGGAGATAGGCAGCTATTTGGGACCCGGCTATTAATTGAAGTTTTACGGTATACTTCAATATCTGCTGCTTTCATCTAACATATTTTAGCATCACTGTTTACAGACCAATCTAGAGGAAAGTAATTGAACCATAATCCCCATACCCTGTGTGGGCCTTTTTTTCCTATGTCACAAATTAACTGATAAATGACAGCTACCTGAGATGACCAAGTGTTATATAGGACCTGACATTTATTATGTATTGATCATACAGCCTTCCAAATGTTACCAGACAACAAGCAAGCACCCATTAACATTAACACGCAGTCATACTCAGAATAGAATCTAACTCCTTCTGGGTCCAGTGAAAATGTTTGAGAGTCTGAGCCGGAGGAGGTGATCACAAACAGGCTCAACAAACTGACCTGTTTCTGCCTCATTATGCAAATGAGGAGGTGCTGTGTCTTAAGGGGTCATCTTCTCTCCTATTGGTGGACCAGTCAGACAGGAGAGCTCTAGGCCTACTCTGCCTGCAGACATCAACGATCTTGCTCCTCACACAGTCAGATGACTTCCTTCAGTGCGCTGAGGTGATTAACAACTCTGAAGACAATACTACCAGCAATGTCTTCCTTCTCTTTTCATGTAGACGCTCCGACAGACAGTGCTTTCAGTTTGCTGCATGCGTGGACACAGAACTGCGGTATAGGGAGAAGCACACGGTCAGCTAGCTGCAGCTAAATCTGGAGTGCACTCGTATTCAATTCTGTATGGTAAATTCAGTTTTAACGGAGCAGAGCGAGCTGACAGGCAGAGTTAGAGACTTTTTCTGTCCGTTTCTCTCTTTACAAAGACGCATGTTGCAGTCAGAGTCTTCTCTGAAGAGTGCAATGAAGTCTCAGTAGTACACGATGCGAGCACGACATACAACACAATTTATCAAATTACACAACGGATATACAGTATGAAAATAAGATTGATTGGATTATTCTCAAAGGAAGTATAAAACCTGTTACATGCGTCTATTAAAAGTAAAGTAACACAAAAATGTCAGGGAAATTACTTTACTTAGATTTCTGGACTGCAGTTGTACATTTGAAATACCTTCCTACCTTTCTGATAGGAAGCCTTCTTGAGGTGGTATAAAACATTTCTTCTTATATTCTGATTTGAGTTGTGGACAACTCACCTTTCTCAAGTTGTACAGTAATGTCACATGTGTATGAAGGTGGATCAAACAAGCTAATCTTAAATGTCAAAGTAGAGAGGAGCCTAGTAGGCCTATTTATTTTCATTCATTACACAATATGAATAAGCTATGCAGACAGTTGTAAAGAAAGAACATCTTTTTCTTCTGTTCTCTACTTGTTATAGTTACACAGTATTAGGGGTGTGGGCTGTATTAAAAGTATCCACTGTTCTCCCATGCTCTAAGACACAGTAACGATGGTGCGCTGTTCTCACATTCTTCCTCTGTATGTACACATAAACAACAAGGCAGGGAAATATAAAAGGAATTTATTTTATTGTTTGGGTACATTATTGTTCAGTGTACATGCTCACATCTGAAACAAACTTTACGTGCTTGATAACTGTCCCACCCCAAAGACATCTACACGCCAATACCGATTTATATTCATAGCGGCAAGTGCTATGTAGCTCCACATAGGGGACACAGGAAGTGACATATAGCACCTTCATGCGGCGTCGGAACCGAATGTGCAACTCGGCCGGCTCACACCCAGACGCGCTACAAGTGCGAGGGCCCGCCCAACGCTGCTTGCAGCTTTAATCAATATTATTATTATATTGTGTCCTCCTATACCAAATCATGACCCCTTAAACCATGAGTATGCATACACACTAAAGACATACAACCGAGACCCTCCAGTTAATATGACCTCAGAATCATTATATATACGACTGTTCATGTTTACCTTTTGTGTCTTTATTTTACAGCCTTTGACATTTATCTGTAGACATTAATATAAAAAATAGGTAACATGAGAAACCTCCTCCCGTCAGTGGTGCATTTTATTTGTACATTAAAATCCAAAAAGTCGTTAGCTTAAAAGGACTAGTTCACTAGTAGCATCACTAATTTGCTTTACTAACCTCAGCTCCTCTACAGTCAGCACCATCCTTTCTTTTCCTAACAACCACTTTTACACACTCACCTGAAAACTGAAAAATAATTGAATCAATTCAATTCAATTCAATTTTATTTATATAGCGCCAAATCACAACAACAGTTATCTCACAGCGCTTTTCATAAAAGAGCAGGTCTAGACCGTACTCTATGATGCTATTTACAGAAGCCCAACAGTTCCCACCAAGAGCAAGCACTAGGCGACAGAGGCAAGGAAAAACTTCCTTTTAAGAGGCAGAAACCTCGAGCAGAAACATGGCTCAGGGTGGGCGGCCATCTGCCTCGACCGGTTGGGGGTGAAGGGGAGAGAGAGAGAGAGAGAGAGAGAGAGAGAGAGAGAGAGAGGGATGTAAGGAGAGAGAGAGGGGAGGGAGGCAGCCTACACAATATACACACAGAGGTACAGACAGTGAAGGTGATGTTGCTATAGACTAAATGAAAAATGGTACAGATATTTATAATAGTGTTAATGGTAACAATCGTAATGTTAATGATTATAATAACAATAATAACAATAAGACTAGCAACAATAGTCGTTGCAGCAGAGGGTGTCGAGCAGGAACACGGGGGCAGCAGGTGACCCGCAGCCACAGATCCAGACTCTACAGCTCCAGAGCCAGAAAACCTGCAGGAAGTGATAGGAGAGAGGAGAGAGACGAGAAAGCACAAGACTACCAGAAAGGGGAGAAGTTGTGTTAGTAACATGCAATAATGGGATGAGGTTGCATACAGAGGGAGAGAAAGTAGAGGAGAGAGGAGCTCAGCGCATCATGGGAAATCCCCCGGCAGTCTAGGCCTATAGCAGCATAACTAAGGGATGGTTCAGGACTCACCTGAGCCAGCCCTAACTATAAGCTTTATCAAAGAGGAAAGTCTTAAGCCTACTCTTAAATGTGGAGATGGTGTCTGCCTCCTGAACCCAAACTGGAACCTGGTTCCACAGGAGAGGAGCTTGATAGCTGAACGCTCTGGCTCCAAGTCTACTTTTGGAGACTCTAGGAACCACAAGTAACCCTGCATTCTGGGAGCGCAGTGCTCTGGTGGGGTAGTAAGGTACTATGAGCTCTTTAAGATAAGATGGTGCCTGACCATTAAGAGCTTTGTAGGTAAGAAGAATGATTTTAAATTCTATTCTGGATTTTACTGGAAGCCAATGCAAAGAAGCTAAAACAGGAGAAATGTGATCTCTTTTCCTGGTTCCTGTCAGAACACGTGCTGCAGCATTCTGGATCATCAGTCTGTCTGTATAGGACAGAGCTGCAGGCTATGACAGTTTATTCTCAGTTTGTAACTGATGTTCTCAATATTGGCAGTCAAGTAGGCAGTCATAAAATACATCTACAAGTTACTTTCTATAAATTCAGCTAATGTTCAGTTACATAGCAGCCAAAAGACACAGCCTGCTGTATAAGCTTCTCTGCTTAGCTGCGCAGTCTAACAGAATTATAACATCTTGATTGGAATTTTGTTAACCTTTTGTTGTTTGGACTGGAATTCTGAAATTCTTTAATCCCTACTTTGTAAATGTAACTTGGACTCTCACTTTTTATAGCAATTAAAATTTTGATAACTTTGATAATTACCAAAGGGTAATTAAGACTTTCAATTTAATCACTTTTTGATTTTTATCTTGAATTTGATCCACTTTAATCAACTTGGGATTTTTGTTAATTTAACTTTGAACTTTGAATTTATTCTCATTGACTTTGAACTTTGATTTTAAAATTTAATTATTTTAATCTCAAACAAAAATGTTGGTTTTTTTCAACTTTGACTGTGATCTTCAATGACTTTGAGCTTTGATTGTCAAGCTAGTTGTAACATGAACTGTGATTTCATCCTAAATTTTGATTTTCTCAGTTTGGTCATTTAAGTCTGATTTGAAAGTCAGCTTTCTCCAACCTGACATCTCTCTCTTTTTCCAACTAGTAAACACACTAGCTGAAGCCCTGCTTAACTAACTGGCTCAGGTCTGCTGTACCAGCTAACACCTGTAGTCCACTTCTGATTTTACTAAAGCAAACTGTATAACTGAGAGTCCATAGATTTGATTTTGATCCTTCTTTTCTTCAGATTCCAACCTTCCAAATTAACTTAAAGGAACACATCAACAGCTCTAGGAAGCTATAGAAGCAACACCCATTTTTATTGTAATGCATATCCTCTGAGTTGACACACTTGTTTGTTGTCTGATTTGGACTCACACCTAAGTCCTTAACCAAACCACTTGAATACCTGCCTTTGAACATGGCAGACCCACGCTTAGTGGCAGGCAGTGGGGGTGACCCAGTGGAGAACTTTTACCCCATCTTGGCACACATGACCGAGAATTTGGTACCTGGCTACTCAAGCCAAATACAACACACAGATGCGTTGGACCTTGAAACAATTTTTGCAGAGCTGGTAACAACCGCTCTAGCCACTTCCTCAAAGGACAAAGCCTTGTCCCAGATGCTAGGAAAACTATCTATGGTAATGTCTGCCCAATCTAAGCATACATACCAGCTTGAACAGCAGCTTGAAAACACCAGGCAGTCACTAAGTGAAGCGGAAGAACGCATCACTGACCTACAAGCTCCTCGCCACCTCCCAGAGGAGGGTGGAGTGAATGAGGAGAAAATTGAGCTGAAGGAAAAGACCAATCAGCTTGAACACTCACTCTTTCAGCAAGAACAGGAGTTAGAGTGGACTAAAAGTAAACTTAAAGACACAACTGAAACCCTTGACCAATCAGAAACCCACCTTAAACAAGCAGTGGGGGAAATTAAAGAGCTAAAATTACAAGTCAAGGTTCATAGTAAACTCAGAGAAGCTGACCATGCAAGATATGCGAAGACAGCTAGAGGATAGGGACAGTGTAACCCAATCCCCACTACAGCAGGAAAGCAAGAAGGAGGAGTTGGCTGATACCAGAAGAGAGTTCCAGCTCTCATGTGAGATAGGCCAACATACTCACTCCTACAAACAACTCCCACCAGAGAGAGACAAGGCTCGCTCCCCTTTGCCAGCCTCAAGAGGATGGTCTCCACAACCACTCCCACAACTGATCCCACAGGATCATATGACAGAGCGCCAGGTAAATAGCCCTCCACTTTCTCAGGTGAAGACGGCTTATTCCCCTTGGCTTCATCTGCTACCAACTGCTGACCATGACTTAAGCCCCTCTGACAGGGACTTAGACAAAATCGCTCGCCACATAACACGCTTCGAGCCTGAGGCTACAGGCTCAAATGAGACCAGTATCTATCTAAAAGATATTGAATACTACTTGCGGAAATTCCCTGCTGCCACCACTGATGACAAGATTTACCTGAGGTCAGCAGCTTTATTGAACGCCAGCTTAGGGATGTCAGACAAGATTATGACTCACTCTGCCAGGCACTGGTAGAGGAATATTCTGACTTGACAGCACAATCAGGTCTAACAGCTGCACTTGCTGTTAAGCAAGGTAGGCCGGAAACTCCTCAGCAGTACTACAACCGCCTCAGACAAGCGTACTTTGGTACCAAAAATGAGCCAGATATGGAGGAAGAGCTAAACTTCAAATATCTTTTTATCCAAAACCTCCACCAGTCATCATCTGGGTGTGGCAGCCTGCCCACGCACCCAAACCAGTCGACAGCTACGTGAGTTAGCTACAAAAAGATTTGAAAAGCAGAGACTCACCATGACGAGGCATCCTGAGCCCCATGGTGTCCTCACACTCAGCATCAATTCCATACAGGTGGAGCCAAAACGAGCTCCTGGTCTTGAAACACCTGCGTCAACCTGCATCACCTCCCAGAATTACAGTACAAGCCAGAAGCAGAGGTGCAGCCTGCCTCAGCAAAATTAGCATGGTCGAAGTTACTCAGAGCCATCTTGTTCTGACAAGAGCCAAAATCATCTGAGGCCTGAAACCCATCGGCCCAGGTACACGCCCAACCGCTGTGAAACCCACCTCTTTCATCAGAGGGGGGGACACAAGCATCACAAATCCCCAAACAATTGGGACAGGCGATCTCAGAGAGCTACACTCCAGAGATCCCACTATAGAGACACAAATAGCGATGACACTGAAGGTGAGTCTGACACACCCACTTTTAGTAAGGAGGAAATTAGAGCGCTCAGGCGCCTGCTCCAAACCCTGTCCAAAAAGGAAGACAAGAAGGCAGAGCACTTGGCCACAGCTGCTGCAAAACCAAAGTCCCCTTCTCCTGACACAAAACGACCGACACGATCACACAGATGGACTGAGAGAATCACTCCCTCCAGCACACTCCTGGTGGTACAGTCCGACTCAAGAGAGAATCCTCTCACAGAGTCCAAAGCCACTCAGGGCAGTCCGCCCTCCCAACAGTTTTTGTGTCACCTGACTGAAAGGGGAATTTCATGGAAATTCTACCTGCCTGTAACACTTGAAAACACTCAATCATTAACATTATTGATTCAGCCGCAGACATCACTGTAATGTCATCAGCTCTCTTCATGAAGCTACAGGCTATGACCCGCTCCTGCAAAGACTTGAGACTACAGACTTGTGATCTTGAGGTCCAGCCATTCGGCCCTGAAAACTTCAATTTGACAGCCATGACATTAATTAATACACATGTCTATCGGTCCCATGGACCTCATTTGGACGCCATTCCTCTGCTCATCGGCAAAGACCTCCTTAACCGCTTTGAGCCACTGCTTGACTTTCAGAACTTGACGATCTGGGCACAGGTGAGACGACCTCTGCCTATCTCACTGTCTGAATACATCACAGAATGAGAAGCCTGCTTCTGTGAATTCCGTGAATTCCGTGAATGTTAATTACCACCTCAAATGACGCACAGATCCCCAAAACCACTCCACTGGATTGGCCAATCAGCACAGACACTCATGACTGTGAGCTCAGGACTCCAGAGATGGGGCACACGCCTTCTTTCTTGCCTCCTGACCTCTCTGATAAGGAAGTGATTCACATTGAGCCTTCATAGGCTACTGTCAGCCTTCCTCTTTTGCCGCTTACCAGCGACACTGTTCCCACAGGCAACGTGACCAATGACAGACAGATGGGTGCACAAACTGTCACCGCCTTCCCTGTCAACACTTCACCAGAGCCATCCTCCATGACTTTACATAAATGCAAGAGAGGGGGGTCAGACACCACATATGGTAATCCGACAGCTGAACTTGACACCAAGTTTACAGCACTAGGCAAACAGGGTGCTGTTAAAGACACACCCCAGCACTCCCAAGCGGATTTGCTCTCCACCCATCCCACCCATATGACTTGCAATGCCGCCAGAGCCTAGGCAACAGGCTTGTCTCTGACAGCCGCCCCTGCACCACAAATCTCAGTCCCTGACTCTCTCGGTGACTCTGACTTAATTCGGCTTCAAACTCTTGATCCCGCCATCCGCAAGATGCTCCTCTGCCTTTCTGACGCAGAGCCTGTCTCCAACAATGAGCTTGATTCCATCCCTGGCTTGAAACCTTTACCTAGTGCGCTCTTCTTTGCGTGTCGTCAAGGGCATTCTCTCGTATGTCTCAGACGCCCGCACTTCCCCTGCGTTCGTGGTACCTCAGAGCCACAGGGGGGTGATGCTCATGCACGCCCATGATTCACCTTACAAAAGCCACAAAGGATTCAAAGCAACACACAATGCACTTAAACAAGTAGCATATTGGCCAAACATGCAAAAAGATGTAGCAGACTACGTCAAAAGCTGTAAGGTTTGCTGCCAGTCTCAACCAACAAAACCATCACACACTCTCTTTACAACGGAGAAGCATTTCTTTTCCCTTGTCAAACCCACAATTTGACAAGAGGGAACTTCTAACCGAATCAGCCAGAGGAAATAAACTAAAATATTTAGACAACAGCACACAAAGATGCAAAGTCTATTATGACCCAAACGTGTCTCATAACAAGCTCCGATTGGGGGACAAAGTTTGCCAAAACATCTTCACCCCATTAAGGAAACAGGACGGCCAGAAAACAGGAAGACTTGCCCACAAGTTCTCTCCCCACTGGACTGATCCTTCTGTGGTACAGACAAACATTCATCTGTTCTGGACCAAAACAAGCTTCACAAAAATCCCATGGGACTTGTCGGGAACGATAACGTCCTAATAAATGAATAATTAACAGAAATCAACAATTAGGAACGATAGCTGCTTGTGGTTAAAGGAAGGTCATATTAGAGTTCACGTGTGTGCCTTGTAAAACAGAACTTGGAAGCTTGGAAGGTATCTTTTTGCTTCGGTCCGCCACCCACAGCTCTAGCCACTATTCTGTGTCTCCCTGTTGCAATTTCTCTAAGTTACAAGTGGGGGTCTTTAACCAATTAAAGATTAAAGATTTTTCACCCACCAGGTGGAGCTGCTTTCAACCTGACCACTTAGTCACAAGTGGGGGTTACTGTGTCCAAATTAATTGCTCCCTTCTATCAATTAAGAACATCTGCTCCAGAGCAGACATCTTGTTGCAGCAATTGCAGAAATAGAATATCATTCAAAACAGTTCCTCTCAGGACTAAAAGCCGCTTCTTCTATAAAAAGTATTGTTTTTTTAAAGGGCTAAGACCCTCAGTCAAGACTGTTAGCCTAAACCAGCTAAACCCTCAAGCTCACTGCAGGTTATGGTTCTGAATATCAAAGAATTTCCTGTTAAATAATGTTGGTCATGCTCTCACACGACTTGTCAGTTTGTTAAGATATTTGTTTTGCTTCCCAAAATTAATTTCCGCTTTATTTTGTTTCAGGTGATTAAGTAACACAGCAGGCACCTGCTACTTTAAGACTAGCTAATTGGGTTTACCCTAAATGACTAGCAGAATTAGTAGCTCCTTAGAAGGACAACAACCTGATCACAGATGTTGTTGTGATTTGCCACCTGCTCTGCTCTGCTTGACTCCTTCCACCTCACCAGCATCATCAGCACCTGACCAGCATCCTACCAGCAGCCGACCACCGCATCATCAGCACCTGACCAGCAGTGGACCTGCCCCTGAGGAATCACACTGTTTGTTCTTCATTGCGTCCATAACATTCCCTATCTGAGGGAACATTGTGGCCAAGTGGGGGATGTAGTGTACCAATGGTGTGGATTTGTGCATTTTATATTAAATAAATTTGGACTACTCCAAATTCCTCCTCTCTCTCTGGGAGAAAGAAAGGAGGGGGTTGAGATATCAACCCTCTACAGACAGCCGAAGCGACCCCAAGGGAGGGGGGTTTCTCTCCCTAAGTGCTGTCTCTGAGCAGCCTGATCGTAAAACTGGCACCTTTTGAAGCTGCAGCCAGATAACGCGGTGCTTGACTGTTAAACTGACAAAAGGAACATTGACCAGCGATTAGCGTTGTGCTGAACAGCCTATCAACACTCTTCAGTAAGAGAGGGCAGGAAACCCTAAACTGCCCCCCACACACATAACCATGGCAACTGACCTTTCACGCCTAGGTGAGAAACTCCAGGACACCCAGAGACCCATACCTGAACTCCTTTATGCAAACAAAGATTGATGTGCAAGTGTGTTAAGCCAGGAATGCGAAAGGGGGACACAACTCTTCTTGAGCTAAAACAATGTTTCATTATAAACTGTTGTTCTCTTTAAATAATAATCCTTGCTAAGTTAGAAGTGGCGTTGCCTCTATTTGATTAGTTAGGTTACCATGTTGTTGCTATCTGTTGTTGATATTATTGCTGAAAAGAATCTAAATAAGTTACTTTTGCAGTGTTTTAATTTTCAGCAAGGTTAATGATGTTCCTTCACTTTATGTGTAACCAGTGCTTTCTGACACCACCTTTAGAAATGATGATAAAGAAATGTCATCCTATATTCGATTAATTTGCCAGCTTGAATTTAAGGTTAAATAACTGAATTTCCCAGTTCCTGAGCAAAGATTGTTTTAGGATTAATCAGAGCTATCCTCATGTAACCTGAGCTCCCCCAAGTGGACAAAATAAGTATTACACCCCATTGTCTGAAATGCCGTTTAATGTATAAATGTCACTCCGTATTTATCTTGTCAATAGTCTAATGCCATTCGTGTATCTTGCTTATATTCTCTAAGAACGTGTAACAGCCAATAGCCTATATTTAGAAAGCAAGTTAAGCTCCTTTCATCTGTGATTCCCATGAAGTGTTAACCTTGTAAGGTCTAACTACTGACAATTGTTCTTCCTGTTATCAAATGCTTAGACTTAGAAAGGTATAACCTATTGACAATTGATTTGATTGTGGGAAGTTATTTGATTACAATACTCGCCAGTAGATTTGTTTATGATTAATTTTAATATGTCTAAAGAAAGACAGTCCCTTGGGAACCAGAAGCCCGCCCTCCGGGAAATGAAGGACTGCCCTATGGGGGAACCACGCCCCAACCAACAAATGCGCGACACACGACGTCGTTCGCTCTCTTGTCTCTTGTACACTGTTTGTTCCTGACTCTTCAACGGCGCTTCGGCACGCGCCCGGCATGCCCCCCTCCCCCGGCAACGCCGTAAGAGTTCGGCCCAGCGCAGTGAACGGCCTTTGGTCACTTCAAGCTACACACGCGAAGTGCTGCGACATCAGCTTTTCCTCGTTTAACAGCAACTTTACTTGCGTTTTATTTTCTTTGGGTTTGTTTTGTTAAAAGTTATCAGTCCGTTAAGTTACAATAGTTTAATTCAAGAATGACCAAGTTCTTTTTAAGCCTTATCCGTCGAGCTAACTTCCACTGACCCCTCCTTGGACCCAGGCACGTGGCCCGCCAGCAGTAACAAAGGACGACGAAAACTGCTAACCCGAGCCAGGGTTGGCCCCCCACTGCAAGTTTCTTCAATAAGCCTACCAGAGACGGACCCCCGGAGCAATTCCCTGGCAGAGAAAGCGACTGGCCGACGGCTTGAAGCTGTCCTAAACGAGAACGCACGGACTCTGCCAGTGTGAGGCCGTTTTACCAGCAACCCGGCGGAGAGAAACCCAAGCAGTAAGACCAAAACCCTGCATTCTGTGATCAGTAATTTCCAATACTTGGTTAGTCCAGCATATGTAATCCTTGAAACTCCTAGACAAATTTAACCGATTTATCATCTAATTGCAGTCAGTATGAGTCAAATTCTCCCACAATAGACCTCCATTCTCATTGTTTAGCCATTGTTTATTTCTCTGATGTATTTAACCACATTTTTATATCACCTTAGTTAGTTAATAAATTCACTGTAATCAAGGAATTGTGTGCATTGCCTATCTCTATGTCCCTGCCAAGAGAATTTATCCCTTCCATATGAGACTGACTGATTGATTTAAGATAATTGACCGATTATTAACTAACTGATCACTAGTTACTTACAACTCCGGTGGTGCCCCGAAATGAGAGATTTATGGATTAATAGTTTCTAAATATTAAAATTCATAATTGGGTATTAATTCTCATAAATTTATTAAAAATCATACGTAGCTTTAGACCTGCTACACAATCACTGTAGAGACAGGATGGAAACTAAAACTCGAATGGTTATAGGTTGTAGGCTAGTCCCTCTCCAGACAAATTCTTCAGCAAGTTTTGTCCTTATGCTTTCTGGTTGTTGTTTATTTATTATCTACTCTAGCTTTTCAATTTCTTTGTTAACAGATATGATTAAAATAATGGTCCCAAAATATGTGAAATTGCATATTTGGCATTAGTAAAAGTACGATTTTCTTGGGGGAGGACACGCGACACATGCCCAATCAAACTTTCTTCCCTTCACGGTTTGTGTAGTGCCTCATAAAGCGCTGTTCAAACCACATTCCTAAATGTCATTCCACTTTCATATCACTGATGTTGATTTGTTGAATGTGATGTGTGGATGGGCTGCAGGGTCGTAAATATGAACACTAAATAGCGGCTGGCTGGGTGAAGCATCTCCCCAGAGACATACAGCCACAGCAACATAAATTAATATTTAAATTTCCCTACAACAACAGGATCGATCAGGATCTAATGTTAATTCATGTTCTGTGTTCTTCTCCACATCCAAAATGTCTCACACACAGTCCAGAGAAACTGTTTGGAGTAAAACAGTTGTCCTCCTGATAGATTGCAGCTCCATCTGAGTATCTAAACATGGATTATAGCTAAAAAGTTTAATTCTATTTCCTCTGGAGAGTTTCCTCTGTCTGTCCTGTCAATTTTATTAGCCTACTGCAGTTGTTTTATTTTGTCCCACGATATCTGCTGTGACTTTACTACACGGATGGAAACGTTTAACTGACTGACAGAAGCCTCTATAATCATCACAGTAAATCGTCAAAGAAAACTCTCATAGTACATCAATTTAACACAAAGACATCACCTGCAGAGCTACAGTGACATGTAGAGGTGGGGTAAAATGCCCAAACAGGCTCGGCCTCTAAATCCGATAAAATAATTTGTTGGTGGGGGGCGTAAATGAGTATACAGATAATGTCCGAGCCAATCCATGCATCACACCATTTCAGCTCCTATAATCATGACAAAACAGTGCAAACAGCTGCAGATGTCAATTATTAGGGTGTAATATGAACCATGTTGTAATTATAGTGCCCATAATGTAGGCCTACCTGCACATGTCATTCAAACAGAGTCATGTGATGTTGTATTTGGGACTATATGAGATAGATGTTAATGTGTCATTTTGTAAAGGGACTGATGATGAAACGTCTCATCATACCTCATCAAACCTCATCAGGCTGAAGGCTGAAATTATCTCCTTTTTACAGACAAAAGGCGCCCCGCCAAAACTGTATTTCTGTATAGTGCATGATAGGTCACTGTAATCTGACTGTTTTCAATAGATTTTAACATGTTTATTGCAGCCTGGACATGTTCCTGGATTGTGAAAATATGATCTGTAGCCTTTATATATATTAGTTCTGACAGCTGGTCTGAAGCTCTGACAGAGATCACAGCTCAAACAGTGGACAGATGATGCAGCGGTGCAACAGGTCATCTTTAATTGACGTCGCTTTAAAATGACCGCTCCAAGGTAAGGACAGCTCATTTCGTAGTGATGTGTCCGTCCGTTTTGTGGACTTTTGAACTTAAAATTGAACACAATTAGATTTTATCTACAGCTTATTTTAAATGACTGAAAAAATATCAACTTATGTCAGAATTGCTTTGATCAAATATCTTCAAAAATTGTGATGAAAATTTTAGGGGAGTAAGAAAGTGTTGACATTTTTTTTAAACATTTTGTGGTTTTGGTAAAAATTAAACTCTTACCCCATATTACCCTAATAATAATTTTCTACAGCTGAATTTTCTACCTGAAGCCTGACACTGTGGAAAAGTTATTTTTAAATAAAGATGAATAAAATGTTGTTTCTATTATCTAAAGTCTCAAGCCAAGTCATCATAACCTGTCCCTTGTTTCCACTTTCACTTTGACAATGTCATTGTATCATAAAGACAGACACCATATGAATAAGTTAATCATTCATGTTTTGGCATCACAAACATCATTCATTAATTTAGTCAATTCAAAGCTTTACACACCAGAGTTGTGGTTCAATTATAATCACTGCCTGTTTTACATTCATTGCCCACTTGATGGCACACTAGAACAAATGAAGCACAGTGAATCTTTGGCCCATGAGTGAACCAATTGGATGGAAAGCTTCAATGCTTCATGAAGCTTCATTTCGCCATCACTATCATTTCGTTAAATGCATATTTCCTCGACTCCTCCCTCCTTGCGTCTCCTCCTCAAGCCTGCATCTCAGGTGGGAGGGACTAAGACGCGCCGCGAGGAGTCGATCAAGGATTTTTTGTGGGAGCAAATGCAGCACACAGCTTTTAAGTAACTATTATACTGCAACCTGAGCTCACCTACACACTTTATGGCTTACTAAAGAAACGTAACTACCCCACGTGCACCGCGAAATACTTTCACAACAAACCTACTAGACTCTGTCACACACATACACAGGTTACCCACAAGACCACCTTACTTAAAAAGGGAAAGCTAGGCCAGAAACACACCGGCTGTGGATATCCTTCAGAAGTGGAAGTACTTATACCAACCCCACTTTGCAAATACTTCACTACAAGTAAAAGTCCTTCATTTGAAAAACTTTACCAATATAAAACTATGTATTATAGCAAAATTAACTCATAGTAGTAATTGTGCAGTAAAGTGATCCATATCAGTATTTTACTATGACAAAGGCAATTATGTCTTTAGATAAATATTACTGCTGCATTAATGTGTATGTTGCATTTTAACGCAGTAGATGTTTAAGCTTGAGCTCATTTTAGCTACTTTGTGAACTGTTAGGTATTTTAATCTACAGCAATGCATCATATTCTACAAGATCGTATTGTGTTTGCACAGACAAAGTCATCTGATGACTCTGGTTACCTGCAGCTTCCGGCTCTGATATGTATTTGGGTTACCTGGTATTTAAGCTATTTTACTGATATAAGCCTGACTCTAAAGCCCCTTTTCCACTCCATGATACCAGCTCGACTCGCCTCTACTCTACTCACCTTTTTTTGGTTTTCCATTGTGGAAAACCAAAATTCTGATTCCAATTCTGATTCTGAGCTGATGCCGGCCAGCTGCCCGGTCACAGAGCCCTCTGCTCCCACCGTCACACAGACCACTGCAGCAACAACGGCAGAGGAAAACACAGCTGGAAGGTTTTCATACCGCTTATCTGTCTTTACATTCTGAGGAATGTTGAAACGTTTTAACTTAAATCAAGAGACAGCTGTGTGTATGTCGCATTGAACATTACGTTGCGAAAGTTGTGTGTGGCGCTGCTATGAAGACCAGTTACATTGAGGGGTACGGCCAAACCGAGTTGAGGCGAGTTGAGCTGGTACTGGTAATGGATAAACGGCATAAGATGCTAATTACTTAACTTTGCACAGTCTGGTCCAACTCTGCTCTAAAGAGTACAATGTAATGTTACAGAGACTTGTTTTATTTTTTTTGTGGCAGCAAATGCTGGCCTTTTTCCACCAAAAAGAACTGGTTCAGAACTGGTGCTTGTTCAAAGTTGGTTCAACTTGCGAACCTTCTCAGAACCTGTTTGTTTTTCCACTGACTAGAGAGCCCAGTGAACAACGTCATTACGTCACTGTGTACGTCGCCATACGTCTTAGCCTTCCCAGAAACGCTTGCATCAACTTCAAGCATAACAGTTACAATGGCGGACTACATCGTCTTTCTGCAAATGTTTCTCCTGGCTTTGCAATCCTACACTGCTCAAAAAAATAAAGGGAACACTTAAACAACACAATGTAACTCCAAGTCAATCACACTCCTGTGAAATCAAACTGTCCACTTAGGAAGCAACACTGATTGACAATCAATTTCACATACTGTTGTGCAAATGGAATAGACAACAGGTGGAATTTATAGGCAATTTGCAAGACACCCCCAATAAAGGAGTGGTTCTGCAGGTGGTGACCACAGACCACTTCTCAGTTCCTATGCTTCCTGGCTGATGTTTTGGTCACTTTTGAATGCTGGCGGTGCTTTCACTCTAGTGGTAGCATGAGACGGAGTCTACAACCCACACAAGTGGTTCAGGTATTGCAGCTCATCCAGGATGGCACATCAATACAAGCTGTGGCAAGAAGTTTGCTGTGTCTGTCAGTGTAGTGTCCAGAGCATGGAGGCGCTACCAGGAGACAGGCCAGTACATCAGGGGACGTGGAGGAGGCCGTAGGAGGGCAACAACCCAGCAGCAGGACCGCTACCTCCGCCTTTGTGCAAGGAGGAGCAGGAGGAGCACTGCCAGAGCCCTGCAAAATGACCTCCAGCAGGCCACAAATGTGCATGTGTCTGCTCAAACGGTCAGAAACAGACTCCATGAGGGTGGTATGAAGGCCCGACGTCCACAGGTTGGGGTTGTGCTTACAGCCCAACACTGTGCAGGATGTTTGGCATTTGCCAGAGAACACCAAGATTGCTGCACTGGCGCCCTGTGCTCTTCACAGATGAAAGCAGGTTCACACTGAGCACATGTGACAGACGTGACAGAGTCTAGAGACGCTGCGGAGAACGTTCTGCTGCCTGCAACATCCTCCAGCATGACCGGGTTGGCAGTGGGTCAGTAATGGTGTGGGGTGGCATTTCTTCGAGGGGCCGCACAGCCCTACATGTGCTCGCCAGAGGTAGCCTGACTGCCATTAGGTACCAAGATGAGATCCTCAGACCCCTTGTGAGACCATATGCTGGTGCGGTTGGCCCTGGGTTCCTCCTAATGCAAGACAATGCTAGACCTCATGTGGCTGGAGTGTGTCAGCAGTTCCTGCAAAAGGAAGGCATTGATGCTATGGACTGGCCCGCCGCTTCCCCAGACCTGAATCCAATTGAGCACATCTGGGACATCATGTCTCGCTCCATCCACCAACGCCACGTTGCACCACAGACTGTCCAGTTGGCGGATGCTTTAGTTCAGGTCTGGGAGGAGATCCCTCAGGAGACTATCCGCCACCTCATCAGGAGCATGCCCAGGCATTGTAGGGAGGTCATACAGGCACGTGGAGGCCACACACACACTACTGAGCCTCATTTTGACTTGTTTTAAGGACATTACATCAAAGTTGGATCAGCCTGTAGTGTGGTTTTCCACTTTGACTTTGAGTGTGGCTCCAAATCCAGACCTCCATGGGTTGATAGATTTGATTTCCATTGATAATTTTTGTGTGATTTTGTTGTCAGCACATTCAACTATGTAAAGAAAGGAGTATTTAATGAGATTATTTCATTCATTCAGATCTAGGATGTGTTATTTTAGTGTTCCCTGTATTTTTTTGAGCAGTGTATATTGGGGTCAGAAGAAGACGTTTAGAACACATTTGTGCTGCTCGTCTGGATTACTATAGACGGAGGTTATGTTCGAGAAGAAGGGTAATTATATAACATGTTTCGATTCATATTATTGATGTTAGCTCTTGTTGGAAGCAAATGCAAGGCCACTAGCTGTAATGGCTCTAACGTTAGCTACAGTATGTACCGGTAACACAGACTACCAATAGATTAAATTGGAAATCAACAAAAAAAATAATGGTGCACCGATTTTCATCTTTACAGGCAACGTTAGTATTGCGGCACACTGCAAGACAGAGACCGCCTGTTGTCTGGGCACACCCACGATCTCAGCACTGGTGGGACACAATCATTCCGGATTTCACTGCTCAACAGTTTTTGCAGAATTTCCGAGTGTCCCGGGAGTCATTTGAGTACATCTGTGGTCGAGTTAGGCCGTACAAATTACCGTATGTGTGTCACAATCCGAAAGCGAGTGGCAATTGCCATCTGGAAAATGGCCACCGACAGCGAATACAGGACCATAAGCCATCTTTTTCGGGTAGGCCTCAGCACTGTGTTTAACTGTGTTCAGGACTTTTGCTACGCAGTCAACAAGGTGCTGCTTCCTGTGCACATTTCATTTCCTGACGCTGACAAGTTTGTAGAACTGGCCACATTCCTTCAGAATCGTTGGAGAGTACCACAGTGTGTTGGAGCAATAGATGGAAGTCACATCCCTGTAATAGCACCAGAGGAGTACCAGACTATTACAACCGGAAAGGATGGCATTCAATTGCTCTCCAAGCAGTGGTTGATGGCAAAGGTCTTTTCTGGGATGTATGCGTTGGCTAGAGTACTGACACAGTCACATTTGTGGGAAGTCCTAAATGATTATTAGGCCAAAACAAAATGAACATCTCTGGGTGTGATGTTGGACATTATCTAATTGGTGACCCAGCTTATCCTATGCAGAACTGGCTAATGAAGCCCTTTTCAGACACTACAATTACCGGCTGAGCAGTGCACGGTCAGTTGTGGAGGTGTGTTTTGGGAGACTAAAAGGTCAATGGAGGTGCTTCCTAAAAAGAAATGGCTGCAAGCTGGAGCTGAGCAAGCAAATGACACTCGCCTGCTGTGTGCTTCACAACATTTGTGAGGAACATTCAATTCAATTCAATTTTATTTATATAGCGCCAAATCACAACAACAGTTATCTCACAGCGCTTTTCACAAAAGAGCAGGTCTAGACCATACTGTATGATGCTATTTACAGAAGCCCAACAGTTCCCACCAAGAGCAAGCACTAGGCGACAGAGGCAAGGAAAAACTTCCTTTTAAGAGGCAGAAACCTCGAGCAGAACCATGGCTCAGGGTGGGCGGCCATCTGCCTCCACCGGTTGGGGTGAGAGAGAGAGAGAGAGAGAGAGAGAGAGAGAGAGAGAGGAACAGAGAGAAAAAGAGAGGGATGGAAGGAGAGAGAGAGGGGAGGGAGGCAGCCTACACAATATACACACAGAGGTACAGACAGTAAAGGTGATGTTGCTATTGACTAAATGAAAAATGGTACAGATATTTATAGTAGTGTTAATGGTAACAATCGTAATGTTAATGATTATAATAACAATAATAACAATAGGACTAGTAACAATAGTCGTTGCAGCAGAGGGTGTCGAGCAGGAACACGGGGGCAGCAGGTGACCCGCAGCCACAGATCCAGACTCCACAGCTCCAGAGCCAGGAAACCTGCAGGAAGTGATAGGAGGAGAGAGGAGAGGGACGAGAAAGCACAAGACTACCAGAAAGGGGAGAAGTTGTGTTAGTAACATGCAATAATGGGATGAGGTTGCATACAGAAGGAGAGAAAGTAGAGGAGAGAGGAGCTCAGTGCATCATAGGAAATCCCCCGGCAGTCTAGGCCTATAGCAGCATAACTAAGGGATGGTTCAGGACTCACCTGAGCCAGCCCTAACTATAAGCTTTATCAAAGAGGAAAGTCTTAAGCCTACTCTTAAATGTGGAGATGGTGTCTGCCTCCTGAACCCAAACTGGAACCTGGTTCCACAGGAGAGGAGCTTGATAGCTGAACGCTCTGGCTCCTAGTCTACTTTTGGAGACTCTAGGAACCACAAGTAACCCTGCATTCTGGGAGCGCAGTGCTCTGGTGGGGTAGTAAGGTACTATGAGCTCTTTAAGATAAGATGGTGCCTGACCATTGAGAGCTTTGTAGGTAAGAAGAATGATTTTAAATTCTATTCTGGATTTTACTGGAAGCCAATGCAAAGAAGCTAAGACAGGAGAAATATGATCTCTTTTCCTGGTTCCTGTCAGAACACGTGCTGCAGCATTCTGGATCAGCTGAAGAGTCTTAACGGACTTTTTCGAGCAGCCTGATAATAAGGAATTGCAGTAATCCAGCCTAGAAGTAACAAATGCATGGACTAGTTTTTCTGCATCATTTTTAGACAGGATGTTCCTGATTTTCGCAATATTACTTAGGTGAAAAAAGGCGGTCCTTGAAATTTGCTTAATGTGAGACTTAAACGACATGTCCTGATCAAATATAACTCCAAGATTCCTCACAGTGGTGCTGGAGGCCAGGGCGATGCCATCAAGGGAAACTATATCTTTAGATAATGCGTCACGGAGGTGCTTAGGCCCCAGAACAATAACTTCTGTTTTATCTGAGTTTAACATTAGAAAATTACAGGTCATCCAGGTTTTAACATCCTGAAGGCACATTTGAAGTTTAGCTAACTGATGAGTTTCATCTGACTTGATCGATAGATATAGCTGCATAACAATGAAAGCTTATGGAATATTTCCTGATAATATTGCCTAAAGGAAGCTTATATAAAGTGAAGAGGATTGGTCCGAGGACAGATCCTTGAGGAACTCCATGACTAACTTTGGCATGCATGGGGGACTCATCGTTAACATGTACAAACTGAAATCGATCTGATAAATAGGACTTAAACCAGCTTAGAGCGGTTCCTTTAATGCCAATGAAATGTTCCAGTCTCTGCAATAGGATCTGATGGTCAATGGTATCAAATGCAGCACTAAGATCTAATAAAACCAGTACAGAGACAAGTCCTTTGTCTGATGCAATAAGGAGGTCGTTAGTAATTTTCACCAGTGCTGTCTCTGTGCTATGATGAGCTCTAAATCCTGACTGAAAATCCTCAAATAAACTATTGCTCTGTAGAAAGTCACACAGCTGTTTAGCAACTGCTTTCTCCAGAACCTTAGAGAGAAATGGAAGGTTAGATATAGGTCTATAGTTGGCTAAAACATCCGGATCAAGTTTGGGCTTTTTCAGAAGAGGTTTAATTACAGCTACTTTAAAGTACTGTGGTACATAGCCTGTTGATAAAGATAGATTGATCATATCCAGTATGATGATAACATGGTGACAACTTTACAGAGGAGCATAAAGACAGGCCTATAAACATTCAGCCTCCTATCCAGGCGCTACCTGAACATGGTAACAAGAAGGGGCTGATATCAGAGCTGCGTTAATACAGTACTTTAGTAGAGGGAATGACTGATTTCTTTTTTTCTTACTGCACCACTGCCATACATTGTAATTCTACCTGAGTTGTATTTTTGTTAAATAATTAAACTGCCATAACACCAGATGTAACATTTCTATGTTTACTTGCTGAGTTAATAGTTCTCTCTTTCTGGTTTCCTGAAATGCAGCAGTGTTTAATCTGCACAAATGTAAATAAAAAATTTTTTTTAACCTTGATTACTTGCATTTGTTTCTCTGTTGATTAAGCACACTACAGCAGACATGTTTCTTCAGAAAACGTTTAGCAAAAGTACACTGTGCAAAATATTAAAGTGTGTGCAGTGCAGTGTGTGCAACATAGTTTCTTTCTGATTCAGTAGCACTCATCAGTGGGGTTGCCTCTCCATCACCATGACCATACGCTCCATGAGTCCAAGCATTGAGTCTGCATCCATTTTCTTCAGCAAGGTATCATTAATTTCCTTGCAGTGCTGCAGGAACCTTTCGTCAGACCTCTGAAAATATTCCAGCAGCTCCCCATTCATGTCTCGTTTCCTTTTGTCTGTGCACAAAAAACATTACAATTAACACAGATCTTGTATTGATCTGTATTTTGCAATTGTAAAGAATCAAACACGAGTCAATGCAACATATTAACAAAATAATATTATATGATACTATAATACTACACTGTTACACCTTATAACGTATGTCTACTATCATATCCCTACACTACCACTAGTACACACTTATTGGGCACTTCATGCAATTTAATCAAATACAACAGATCTGCAGTGAATTATTTAGTGAAGACTGATATATTTCAGTTTGTTGATGAACAAGAATCCTTACCCTTTCTGGTCGACTGACTGGAAGAGGCAGATGAGGGGCTTTCAGCTGCTGAGCTGCAAGACGGTACTGGTGAGCTGCAGTGGAGTGGTAGCGGTAGCTTCCGGTCAGGTTCACAATCATCAAAGCCCAACAACTCTATAAACAACAAAAATAAGACAGTGTTTAAATCACAAACGTTTCCATTCCTATACAGTGTCTGCGTTAGCTATTGTTAGCAATAGCATGCTAGCTAGCTGACTGGCTGGTCAAGCAAGCACAGCTATAAGAAATGTATAGTTGTGGTTTGCAACAAGGTAAAACATTAGAAAAGTTAATCTTACCAGAATCAGTAACATTGTTGGCAATACCCTGTAGAAGCGTCTCATCCAGATTCTAGCATGGCAGTGGCACAATTTAATGCCCCAGTGACCTGGCATGCCGGTCTGTCGCCGAGGACCGAGTCCTCAAAAACCTCAAAATAGGGATTTCTACTACGTGGCCGTCAATTTCCACTTCGCCCCAACTCCTTCTTTTGGTCCCTGTAATCCTTTTTTAGTTTTTTAAACTTGTTATTGATCTGCTCTATGGTTCTGTTAAACCCCGCTGTAGCCCTCTCCCTCTGGATCTCCTCGAACACATGTTTTGTTCTCGAAGCACCTTCTATTTTTTGCTGTACCTCTGCCGAGGACCATATTGCTAACAAAACAGTTTGTCTCCTCCACTGACCACTGTTTTGCTTTAGAATCCATCTTTCTTCAATCGTTGTACTATCTTTACTAGCGCTGTGTTTTTAGCAATGGCGGTCACAACCTTTCCCATTGTGTTGCTGGTCACAATAACCCCGCCCCCAGCCCCCTATGTAAGCATGACGTGATAAAAGAAGGGTTCTAGTCCAGTAAAGAGTTGGTGCCGCTTTGGAACCAGTTTTTCTGTCCGAGAACCGTTTCTTTGGCTGTTGAAACACAAAGAACTGGTTTGCGAGTAAGCACCGGCTCCGAACCGGCTCTCAAAATGCTTTGGTGGAAAAGAGGTAACTGTGTCTGCTGCTCCTGACTGTTGCATTACTCACTGAAATTTTTCAAACTGGTCCGATGTCAGAAAACTGTTGAAAATGATGGTTGTCTTGTTGTGTAGACACATTTTTGATGAATGAGAGCAGTCTGCGCTAATCTCACTTACAAACATTGCATTTCCTCTGACCACTTCATAATAAAAGTCAACTTGTGTTTTGCCCGTGAAATGCTTGTAATGTGAAGCTGCAGAAGCAGGAAATGTTCAGTTTGCAATAGCAGTAACTTAATATAGCATTTTTTTCACAGCTTGCACTGGATGATAAAGCTGTTGTTCTCTTGCACTTGAAGCCAAATTGGTTGCAAGTTTTTTCTTGCACTTTTTTTTTACTCAGTCACGGATGTGATTGAAAATGTAGCAAAGTAAATACTTCAAACAAAACATACTTAAGTAAAAGTAAAATTATAGATTTAAAAAACCACTTTAAAAAGTTCAAATACACAAAAAAACTACTCAATTACAGTAAGTTGAGTTACTGTAATTTGTTACTTTCCACCTCTGTTTGCAAGACACACTGGAAGACCCAGGTACATCATTTGAACAGCCAGGGAGACAGCGCTCTGCAAGTAAACGGCAGGCTGATAGGCATACATCTTGTTTTGAAGGGATGCACTGCCATGTGAATTCCCTCGTGTTGATGTCCTGAAAACTATTTAGTAAACAGTAATAGATTCTGGAAACTCACAAACAGCGAGGATCAGTTTCTCTTCCAATGATCTGTGCTACGCGTCACGTACAAAAAGTTAAAGACAATTCATCTTCGGCAACGGGCAGGCGTGTGCATGAGGCGAGCACTTCAGCTTAACAGGGACACTTGCTACTGAAAATAGGCTGTTTATGCTGCTCCCTGAATAAAGAAAAATTTTCTGGCATTCCGGCATTTTCTGGATCAAACCAGAAAATAAAAACAAGAAAACTGGACTCTGATGGTAACTTGTTTTAACAAGCTAGATAAAAGGCTGGCTGGCAGTGGCAAATACCTTTGATTTAATATTTGCCATAAAGGGATGGACATGGTCAGAAACAATGCTCAGGTAGGCCGTGGCATTTAAACGATGCCCAATTGGCACTAAGGGGCCTAAAGTGTGCCAAGAAAACATCCCCCACACCATTATACCACCACCACCAGCCTGCACAGTGGTAACAAGGCATGATGGATCCATGTTCTCATTCTGTTAATGCCAAATTCTGACTCTACCATCTGAATGTCTCAACAGAAATCGAGACTCATCAGACCAGGCAACATTTTTCCAGTCTTCAACTGTCCAATTTTGGTGAGCTCTTGCAAATTGTAGCCTCTTTTTCCTATTTGTAGTGGAGATGAGTGGTACCCAGTGGGGTCTTCTGCTGTTTTAGCCCATCCGCCTCAAGGCTGTGCGTCTTTGCTGCATACCTCGGTTGTAACGAGTGGTTATTTCAGTCAAAGTTGCTCTTCTATCAGCTTGAATCAGTAGGCCCATTCTCCTCTGACCCCTAGCATCAACAAGGCATTTTCGCCCACAGGACTGCCGCATAATGGATGTTTTTCCCTTTTCACACCATTCTTTGTAAACCCTAGAAATGGTTGTGCGTGAAAATCCCAGTAAGTGAGCAGATTGTGAAATACTCAGACCGGCCCGTCTGGCACCAACAACCATGCCACGCTCAAAATTGCTTAAATCACCTTTCTTTCCCATTCTGACATTAAGTTTGTAGTTCAGGAGATTGTCTTGACCAGGACCACACCCCTAAATGCATTGAAGCAACTGCCATGTGATTGGTTGATTAGATAATTGCATTAATGAGAAACTGAACAGGTGTTCCTAATAATCCTTTAGGTGAGTGTAAATTAAAACTGCGCAATACACTACTTTAGAATTCATTATTCAATTTTGCACATATCAAAATCATTAATCACAATTAAAAATTGTAATCGTTGCCCAGCACTAGTTCAAACATTTACTTACAAAAAAACACTCTTCTCACTTAACGAGGGTTAAGAGTAATATGATTTGTTCTATTTTGTATAGGCTTCGCCCTCTAAGGCTATCGCTACCCCTTCTGCGCACCTGCGCGGCACTGAGAATTTTAGTCTATGCCCACCCACAGCGTGGGCCTCTCCTATGTCCGCAGCTTGTATATATACAATGGTGAGACCCAGCCATCGGCTCCCATTTTTCTTCAGCACTGAGCTGTCTAAAGAGCTGAACATGTGTCTAAAGAGCAAAAACTTTCCAGCCGGAAAACAAGAAGAACAATGTCTTCCAGCAAGCCTGCCAGAACAGGGCGAGACGCCGCGGCGTCTGCCAATAGGGCTACATCGTGCTGGGTGATCTCCGTCCCCGCTGCGAGGCGTGCCTCGGACCGGAGCACACCAGCCAAACGCTCACTCTCGGTTCTGACCGTTCTGCGCCCTTCTCCCCCCCGAAGAGCGTGCGGATAGGTTGCCGTTCAGGACGAGGAGGTGTGGCCCTCCACACATCGCGATCTGGTTTTGACAGAAGAGCGGGAGTTGGATGGCTCGACTCTTCCCATTCACAGATCTCCGAGCAGCTCCTCGCTTCCCCCGCTCCGACCTCCGATGACGCCGGCCTCGATGCTACTAGGTTGCCGTGGTGAGGATAGCTAACGTAATGCTAACATGCGGTCTGCCTGGATCAGCCGGCCAGGGAGACCCATGTGTCCACATTACACCACATTAGCTGCGGCTAATGAAATTTAGCAACTGGTTTTATTGCTGCTGGCCGACCCTCGTCAGTCAGAGCGGACCACTGGTAAGCTATGGGTCTAAAAAAAGTTGTGTGAAATCTTGTTGCTCCTTTTGTGGAAGTTGTTGAACAAATACTGTCTGTGCCTGTCTCAGTCGAACCAGCCACACCAAGCACACTTTTCCCACACTGTGTGAGCAAGCTGCCGTTAGCCAAGTGCCTCGTCTCCCCCGGTAGCCGCGCCTTGCCGTCAGATTGACATGCTCCCTCCTGCATGGCGGCGTGTGACCCTCCCTTCCCCCCGCCAGGTGCTAAGCTCTCCTGTTCAGTGGAACACGGAGGTTGCTGCTTGCCAGGCCCCCCCACGGCCAGCATCCCCGCCTTTTGAGGGGGCCCCTCCCCCATGGGTCGTGGCTGGGCATCCCCCCACCCGAACCGTGACTGCGGCAAGGGCAGCAGAGTGCACCAGGGCGCCTCATCAGCAGGTCCGACCGCTATCAGAGACGCTACTCGGAGTGGCTCACTTCCTGCTCAATGCACAGATGGACAGCCTGATCCGCTGGGATCACAGGCTGCAGTTCGCAGCTGGTCAGGAAGACGGGCGGTGAGAGATCCTGGACCTGTCACTGTTCAACAGGGCGATTATGGTGAGACCTTTTCGCATGTTAACAGTGTGACGATTTTCCCCAGTCTTCCTGCCTGTGTGTATCTTCTCTGCTTGCAGATGCTGGGTGTGACTTGTAGGTGGAGCTGGGAGGGTCCAATGCATTTACCTGCCCTCTGGGTTGGGCTTCCTAGAGGGCATAAAATGGCTGCCTTTCTGGGAATCAGTCCTCTGCTGGCCTGCTGCAACCTCAGCCTTTGGTCCTTTGTTTAATTTGCTGCACCCACCAACATGCATTACACTTCATTCTCACTCATCCACACACTTCTGACATGACTGATCTTCCTCATATCTACCCACGCCATCAACTTAGTTAAGTTGTTTGTCAGTTTGAGTTAAATAAACCACTTTTGTTCCTATTATCTGTGTGAGGCCTCCCTTTTTGTTGCCAGCCTTGGGCCAGGCCGTAACAACAGTGAAACAGCTGATGGAGTGTGTGCGCCAGGGAGACTGGCTCTCCTCCATCGACCTGAAGGACGCATACTTTCCTGTGTCTGTCATTCCCAGACACCTTTTCCAAGTGTGTCGAGACGACCTGATTTATCTGGACGACCTGCTGCTGCTGGCGCTGGACGAAGCAGTGGTGCGGACGGCCCAGCTAGTCGCACACCTGTCTTACCTGGGCTTCAAGGTGAACTGGAAGAAGAGGGCCCCTCTCCCCTCCCAGAGACTCACCTACCTTGGCGTGGTACTGGACTCTCCACATAAAAACTGCAGGCCTCTCCACATAAACATGCTGGAGCTCCTCATGGTGTGGAAGGTGATCCGACATTCTCCCCTCTGCTGCGGGACCAGCACGTGCTGGTCCCGCACCGACTACAGGGCCGCGGCGGCCTACATAAACCACCAGAGCGGGGTTCACTTGGCGCAGCTGTTGGGTCTGGTCAGGCGGCTGCTCCTATGGGCGCACACTCACCTGCTCTCCATCAGAGCAGAATACATCCCTGACATGCTGTACAGTGGGGTGGACATCATGTTGAGGGGGGGCCCTTGGCCAGACGAGTGGCACCTCCATCCCGTTCTGGCGACCAGATCTGGCTCCGGTTCAGCAGGGCAGAGGTGGATCTGTTTGCCAACAAGGACGCCCGGTGCGCCCTTTGGTTTTCACTAAGCCTGCGGGACGTCCCCCCGCTGGGAGTGGACACCTTCGCGTACCACCAGTCCTCTTACTCATCTAAGTGGTCAGCTTTCCAACGCTGGTGTCTGGACCTAGGACGGACACGGTCGCCTAACCCGGCATTCATGCCTGAAAGAATTACAAGCTCCATTCGGTCATGGGTCGTCACCCTCTCGGGTTTTTTTCCTCCCCCTCATGGGCCGGTGTAGGACGCCACGTCCCACCTCCTCCGCCCGGTGCAATCACTGTCCTGTAATGTGGCGCTAGCTAGCTCCGTTCGCAGCGTCTGTTTGTGCACTACAGGGAGTGGTCCAAGGGACTTCCCCCGTCGGCACAGCACCTGTCTAACTGGCTGTGCAATGCCATTTCCCAGGCTTACGTGTCTGCCAGTGAGTCTCTCCCAGATGGCGAGAAGTGTCTCCTCCTCAATGGCATTGCACGGTGGGATGACAGTGGACGACATCTGCACGGCCTCCTGGTCGTCCCCATGCTCTTCGTCCGTTTCTACCTGCAGGATGTCTCCCTTTTCTCTCTGACTCAATCAGTCAGAGTGTTTTGGTGATTCTCCTTGTGAGTGTGCGGTGCGCCCTCTCCCACGGGACGGTGGGGGGGGTGGCTGCTTGACGTGGCCCTGCCTTGTGCGCAGCTGATGCGGTTGCTGTCGTGACCCCCCACCCAGTTTCCCGACTTACACATGGGTCAGCCCTCGGCCTCCCATGCCACGCCATCGGTGCTCGCGCGCACTGGGTGGCTTATTATGGCTCTAGGCAGGTGAGTTGTGCTTGGTGGTACCGTATGGGCCAGTGAGGTGTTGACTCATCCTGCTTCGACTCTAACCCAATAGCGATAGCCTTAGAGGGCGTAGCCTATACGCAATAGAACAGGTGTTACGTACTGTAACCCGGATTCTATGAGTATAGGCACAGCAATCTAAGTTGAAGGCTTCACTGGACCTTGGTTCTCAGTGCTGAAGAAAAGGCACTTGGAAGCCAAAGGCTGGGTCTCACCGTTGTATATATACAAGGTGCGGATGTAGAAGAGGCCCACGCTGTGGGTGGACATGGACTAAAATTCTCAGTGCTGCGCAGGCGCGCGGAAGGGGTAAACCCAGTAGCAATAGCCTTAGAGGGCTGCGCCTATACTCATAGAATCCGGGTTATAGTACGTAATCCCTGTTTTAGCCTGGGTTTGGTTTTGGGTACTGTGTTCCTGTAGTTTTATTTGATCTTGTCCTGATTTGGGGCTAGTTTATTCTTTTGTTCATTTGCATGTTTAGTTTACTTAGTATCTGTCTTGTCTCTGTTCTCCATGTTTTTGGATTATACTTTTTTCTTTGTGTCCCTGTGGATTATGTTTCACTTGGAGTTTCTTTTGCAGCAGGGCCTAGCTCAAATAATGGCATCGGCAGCTAACCGTGGCATTTCCGGTGGCAGCTTGAGATGCCGCGGCACCTGCCACTATTTGTTATGGTCCTGGAAATACCACAAAAACAGCAGCAGATGCCGTGGCATCTCACGGTAAATCAGTGGTAACCTAACGTACACAATAAGCGGCAAATGCCATGCCATCTCACTAGGGCTGCAACGATTAGTCAATGTAATCGACAACGTCGACTGTAAAAATTTGTCGACGTGAAATTTCATTGTTGACGTATCTTTACATAGATGCCGTTTAAGGGACAGATAGCAATCTTCATATATACGAAAATAGTCATTAGTTGCAGCCCTACATGTCACGGTAAATCAGTGGTAACCCCAAATTCCTCACAGTGGCATAGACATCGGTGTGTGGATGTGTGAAAAGCTTTGAGTGGTCGGAAAAACTAGAAAGGTGCTATACATTTACCATTTGGACAGTGTTAACTGGTCAACATACAATCAGTGCCGTTCCACGTGTAACAGACTTAAAGCTGAGGTCACACATAAAGTGCATGATGTACTATACTGATTTAAACTAAAGTACATCACTTCCATCAGGTCACCTTAAAAACATGGTAGGAACACATGCTGAGGGCACAGGCCTCATTAAGTCTTGTTAAGAGCGGAAAAAGGTCACATTCTTAAACACATTCAGCCCACTGTCTTTATCCATCTGTGTGTGGAAATATTGCTCTTAGGAAACTGCCTGTTTTAAAAAGTTTGTTGCTTTCTGTAGACATGCTGGAAAGGCAGTTTACTGTGAAGCCAAGTTAGCTGGGCTGGATAAAGAAAGGGTTTGTCAGCTCAACATGTGGATCAATCAGACTTAGAGGAGACGTCCAGTAAATGTTTTAGATGTCTTATACTGTTGTCTTCATCTGCGTGATGTCGTGGTGTGTTTTCAACAAGATGCTGTCTGAAGGTTTTTAGCAGCACAGCTCCATTTTGCCCTGTCAGCCTCAATTAACTTTAATTTTCTACGAAGCTCTTGGAAGGACTTCCCAGTTAATGAATGGTCTCTGCTCTCTCTGTCTCTCTCCCTTACAAATGCTCACACAAATGATGCAGAGTAACCTATTTATCTTAAGCAATCCTAAATGAATTGTGCCCTCAGGCATCTTCTGACCATTAAAGATTAAACCATTGCCTAATTGTAATCTTGGAAGGTGACCCATGCATGCAACTTGCGCACACACAGACCTATACAGACACTTGCTGACAGTTGGACTGCAGTGTTGGTAGTAGTAGTAGCCATAGAGAAATCAGAATCAGAATCGGGTTTATTGCCAGGTACATTTTCACATACGAGGAATTTGCCTTGGTATGAATTGGTGTTTACAGTACACATAAAACATAAATAGTATTAAAGCTGCAAGCAGCGTTGGGCGGGCCCTCGCACTTGTAGCGCGTCCGCGTGTGAGCTGGCCGAGTTGCATATTCTGGAGCTCTGCCGGTGCGGCTGAGAAATTCCTACGCGGTTCCGACGCCGCATGAAGGTGCTATATGTCACTTCCTGTGTCCCCTATGTTACTGTGTGTTAGAGCATGGGAGAACAGTGGATACTTTTAATACAGCCCACACCCCTAATACTGTGTAACTATAACAAGTAGAGAACAGAGGAAAAAGATGTTCTTTCTTTACAACTGTCTGCATAGCTTATTCATATTGTGTAATGAATGAAAATAAATAGGCCTACTAGGCTCCTCTCTACTTTGACATTTAAGATTAGCTTGTTTGATCCACCTTCATACACATGTGACATTACTGTACAACTTGAGAAAGGTGAGTTGTTTTCTGCTCCAGCCTGCCTAAAAGAAAAACGTTTTTGAGATTAAATGGACTTTATTAGCTGCTGCAGTGCAGGATGAACTCAGAATAGACCCATTTCTCACCTTATTATTCTGAATCATGCAACGAAGAAGAAGAAATGCATAATAAATCCTGGGACAAAATCTGTCCACAAATACTGTACAGCATGTAGTCTGATGAACAAGACTTGTGTTATAGCTGACTTGGGCAGTGAAATGTTTTTTTTTTTAATTCGTGTGGTCATAGTTGTCCACAACTCAAATCAGAATATAAGAAGAAATGTTTTATACCACCTCAAGAAGGCTTCCTATCAGAAAGGTAGGAAGGTATTTCAAACTGCAGTACTTAAATCTAAGTAAAGTAATTTCCCTGACATTTTTGTGTTACTTTACTTTTAATAGACGCATGTAACAGGTTTTATACTTCCTGTGAGTATAATCCAATCAATCTTATTTTCATACTGTATATCCGTTGTGTAATTTGATAAATTGTGTTGTATGTGGTGCTCGCATCGGGTACTACTGAGATTTCATTGCCCTCTTCAGAGAAGACTCTGACTGCAACATGCGTCTTTGTAAAGAGAGAAACAGACAGAAAAAGTCTCTAACTCTGCCTGACAGCTCGCTCTGCTCCGTTAAAACTGAATTTACCATACAGAATTGAATACGAGTGCACTCCAGATTTAGCTGCAGCCAGCTGACCGTGTGCTTCTCCCTATACCGCAGTTCTGTGTCCATGCATGCAGCAAACTGAAAGCACTGTCTGTCGGAGCGTCTACATGAAAAGAGAAGGAATACATTGCTGGTAGTATTGTCTTCAGAGTTGTTAAACACCTCAGTGCACTGAAGCAAGCCATCTGACTGTGTGAGGGGCAAGAACGTTGATGTCTGCAGGCAGAGTAGGCCTAGAGCTCTCCTGTCTGAATCATCGACGCCACGGACACGCCCATTGACGAAAACTCGCAAATAGCACAACTTTCATCGTCAATGCCTTTAGAAGGCACAGCAGAAATTTGACGTCGATCTGACTAAATCCCTAGGAGGAGTTCGTTAAAGTATGAAGTGTGTAAATCATCCAAAAATGGCCGTAAAATTCAAAATGGCCGACTTCCTGTTGACTTTAGGCTATGGGTTCTTGAGGCTTTTTTGTGCGTCTTGATACGATACATGTCCCCAGAAAATTTCGTACATGTAGGTTGAACGTGAACGAGGGGCTAATCTTTTCCAATTTTCTAGGTGGCGCTAGCGAGTCATTTTGCCACGCCCATGTGCGAAACTTGTAGAATACGAAATTTTTCACCGGTTCTGACATGTTTGCAAATTTTGGTGAGTTTTCGAGTATGTTTAGTCCATGTGAGTTGAGCCTACTTTGCAGAAAAAAAAAAAATAAATAAAAAAATTAAAGCTGCAAGCAGCGTTGGGCGGGCCCTCGCACTTGTAAGCGCGTCCGCGTGTGAGCCGGCCGAGTTGCACATTCTGGAGCTCTGCCGGTGCGGCTGTGAATTTCCTACGCGGTTCCGACGCCGCATGAAGGTGCTATATGTCACTTCCTGTGTCCCCTATGTGGAGCTACATAGCACTTGCCGCTATGAATATAAATCGGTATTTGTGTGTAGATGTCTGCGGGGTGGGAGAGTTATCAAGCACGTAAAGTTTGTTTCAGATGTGAGCATGTACACTGAACAATAATGTACCCAAACAATAAAATAAATTCCTTTTATATTTCCCTGCCTTGTTGTTTATGTGTACATACAGAGGAAGAATGTGAGAACAGCACACATTTCATCGTTACTGTGTTTCTGCTCCAGCCTGCCTAAAAGAAAAGCGTTTTTGGGATTAAATGGACTTTATTAGCTGCTGCAGTGCAGGATGAACTCAGAATAGACCCATTTCTCACCTTATTATTCTAAATCATGCAACGAAGAAGAAGAAATGCATAATAAATCCTGGGACAAAATCTGTCCACAAATACTGTACAGCATGTAGTCTGATGAACAAGACTTGTGTTATAGCTGACTTGGGCAGTGAAATGTTTAATTTTTTTAATTCATGTGGTCATAGTTGTCCACAACTCAAATCAGAATATAAGAAGAAATGTTTTATACCACCTCAAGAAGGCTTCCTATCAGAAAGGTAGGAAGGTATTTCAAATGTACAACTGCAGTACTTAAATCTAAGTAAAGTAATTTCCCTGACATTTTTGTGTTACTTTACTTTTAATAGACGCATGTAACAGGTTTTATACTTCCTGTGAGTATAATCCAATCAATCTTATTTTCATACTGTATATCCGATGTGTAATTTGATAAATTGTGTTGTATGTCGTGCTCGCATCTGAGAGAAGACTCTGACTGCAACATGCGTCTTTGTAAAGAGAGAAACGGACAGAAAAAGTCTCTAACTCTGCCTGTCAGCTCGCTCTGCTCCGTTAAAACTGAATTTACCATACAGAATTGAATACGAGTGCACTCCAGATTTAGCTGCAGCCAGCTGACCGTGTGCTTCTCCCTATACTGCAGTTCTGTGTCCATGCATGCAGCAAACTGAAAGCACTGTCTGTCGGAGTGTCTACATGAAAAGAGAAGGAATACATTGCTGGTAGTGTCTTCAGAGTTGTTAAACACCTCAGTGCACTGAAGGAAGCCATCTGATTGTGTGAGGGGCAAGATCGTTGATGTCTGCAGGCAGAGTAGGAGCTCTCCTGTCTGACTGGTCCACCAATAGCAGAGAAGATGACCCCTTGAGTTATCAAGCACGTAAAGTTTGGTTCAAATGTGAGCATGTACACTGAAGTTACAACAACTTCCTGTGTCATGGCGAAGAGTTGATCTTTGACGCCACGCCACGGACACGCCCATTGACGAAAACTTGCAAATAGCACAACTTTTCATCTTCAATGCCTTTAGAAGGCACAGCAGAAATTTGAGGTCGGTCGGACTAAATCCCTAGGAGGAGTTCGTTAAAGTACGAAGTGTGTAAATCATCCAAAATTTGACGTAAAATTCAAAATGGCCGACTTCCTGTTGGGTTTAGGCTATGGCTCCAAGAGACTTTTTTGTGCGTCTGGACAAGATACACGTACCACAGAAAATTCGTGCACGTAGGTGAAACGTGCGGCGGGGGCTGCTTCGTTAAAAGTCACTTCCTGTTGCCAGCAGGTGGCGCTATGACTGTGGGTGAATGTCGGCATGTACATGTGTTCAGGGCGGGACTCTCATCCAACATGTACAGTTTGGTCCAGATGTGAGCATGTACACTGAAGCTACGACAACTTCCGTGTCATGGCGAAGAGTTGATCTTTGACGCCACGCCACGGACACGCCCATTGACGAAAACTTGCAAATAGCACAACTTTTCATCTTCAATGCCTTTAGAAGGAACAGCAGAAATTTGAGGTCGGTCGGACTAAATCCCTAGGAGGAGTTCGTTAAAGTACGAAGTGTGTAAATCATCCAAAAATGGCCGTAAAATTCAAAATGGCCGACTTCCTGTTGACTTTAGGCTATGGGTTCTTGAGGCTTTTTTGTGCGTCTTGATATGATACATGTCCCCAGAAAATTTCGTACATGTAGGTTGAACGTGAACGAGGGGCTAATTTTTTCCAATTTTCTAGGTGGCGCTAGCGAGTCATTTTGCCACGCCCATGTGCGAAACTTGTAGAATACGAAATTTTTCACCGGTTCTGACATGTTTGCAAATTTTGGTGAGTTTTCGAGAATGTTTAGGCCATGTCAGTTGAGCCTACTTTGCAGAAAAAAGAAAAAAAAAAAAATATATATATATATATATTAAAGCTGCAAGCAGCGTTGGGCGGGCCCTCGCACTTGTAGCGCGTCCGGGCGTGAGCCGGCCGAGTTGCATATTCTGGAGCTCTGCCGGTGCGGCTGTGAATTTCCTACGCGGTTCCGACGCCGCATGAAGGTGTTATATGTCACTTCCTGTGTCCCCTATGTGGAGCTACATAGCACTTGCCGCTATGAATATAAATTGGTATTGACGTGTAGATGTCTGCGGGGTGGGAGAGTTATCAAGCACGTAAAGTTTGTTTCAGATGTGAGCATGTACACTGAACAATAATGTACACGAACAATAAAATAAATTCCTTTTATATTTCCCTGCCTTGTTGTTTATGTGTACATACAGAGGAAGAATGTGAGAACAGCACACATTTCATCGTTACTGTGTGTTAGAGCATGGGAGAACAGTGGATACTTTTAATACAGCCCACACCCCTAATACTGTGTAACTATAACAAGTAGAGAACAGAAGAAAAAGATGTTCTTTCTTTACAACTGTCTGCATAGCTTATTCATATTGTGTAATGAATGAAAATAAATAGGCCTACTAGGCTCCTCTCTACTTTGACATTTAAGATTAGCTTGTTTGATCCACCTTCATACACATGTGACATTACTGTACAACTTGAGAAAGGTTAGTTGTTTTCTGCTCCAGCCTGCCTAAAAGAAACGCGTTTTTGGGATTAAATGGACTTTATTAGGTGCTGCAGTGCAGGATGAACTCAGAATAGACCCATTTCTCACCTTATTATTCTAAATCATGCAACGAAGAAGAAGAAATGCATAATAAATCCTGGGACAAAATCTGTCCACAAATACTGTACAGCATGTAGTCTGATGAACAAGACTTGTGTTATAGCTGACTTGGGCAGTGAAATGTTTTTTTAATTCATGTGGTCATAGTTGTCCACAACTCAAATCAGAATATAAGAAGAAATGTTTTATACCACCTCAAGAAGGCTTCCTATCAGAAAGGTAGGAAGGTATTTCAAATGTACAACTGCAGTACTTAAATCTAAGTAAAGTAATTTCCCTGACATTTTTGTGTTACTTTACTTTTAATAGACGCATGTAACAGGTTTTATACTTCCTGTGAGTATAATCCAATCAATCTTATTTTCATACTGTATATCCGTTGTGTAATTTGATAAATTGTGTTGTATGTCGTGCTCGCATCTCAGAGAAGACTCTGACTGCAACATGCGTCTTTGTAAAGAGAGAAACGGACAGAAAAAGTCTCTAACTCTGCCTGTCAGCTCGCTCTGCTCCGTTAAAACTGAATTTACCATACAGAATTGAATACGAGTGCACTCCAGATTTAGCTGCAGCCAGCTGACCGTGTGCTTCTCCCTATACCGCAGTTCTGTGTCCATGCATGCAGCAAACTGAAAGCACTGTCTGTCGGAGCGTCTACGTGAAAAGAGAAGGAAGACATTGCTGGTAGTATTGTCTTCAGAGTTGTTAAACACCTCAGCGCACTGAAGGAAGCCATCTGACTGTGTGAGGGGCAAGATCGTTGATGTCTGCAGGCAGAGTAGGAGCTCTCCTGTCTGACTGGTCCACCAGTAGCAGAGAAGATGACCCCTTGTCAAGCACGTAAAGTTTGGTTCAGATGTGAGCATGTACACGTAAGTTACAACAACTTCCTGTTGGTTTTAGGGCATTGCTCCGAGAGGCTTTTTTGTGCATCTGGACAAGATACACGTACCACAGAAAATTCGTGCACGTAGGTGAAACGTGCGGCGGGGGCTGCTTCGTTAAAAGTCACTTTCCGTTGCCAGCAGGTGGCGCTATCACTGTGGGTGAATGTCAGCATGTACATGTGTTCAGGGCAAGACTCTCATCCTACATGTACAGTTTGGTGCAGATGTGAGCATGTACACTGAAGATACGACAACTTCCGTGTCATGGCGAAGAGTTGATCTTTGACGCCACGCCACGGACACGCCCATTGACGAAAACGCGCAAATAGCACAACTTTTCATCGTCAATGCCTTTAGAAGGCACAGCAGAAATTTGACGTCGATCCGACTAAATCCCTAGGAGGAGTTCGTTAAAGTACGAAGTGTGTAAATCATCCAAAAATGGCCGTAAAATTCAAAATGGCCGACTTCCTGTTGACTTTAGGCTATGGGTTCTTGAGGCTTTTTTGTGCGTCTTGATACGATACATGTCCCCAGAAAATTTCGTACATGTAGGTTGAACGTGAACGAGGGGCTAATCATTTCCAATTTTCTAGGTGGCGCTAGCGAGTCATTTTGCCACGCCCATGTGCGAAACTTGTAGAATACGAAATTTTTCACCGGTTCTGACATGTTTGCAAATTTTGGTGAGTTTTCGAGTATGTTTAGGCCATGTCATTTGGGCCTACTTTGCAGAAAAAAATAAATAAATAAATAAATAAATAATCCGAGCAAATTCAATAGGGACCTCACACGGTCGTGCTCGGGCCCTAAATATATATATATAATCCGAGCAAATTCAATAGGGACCTCGCACGGTCGTGCTCGGGCCCTAACAAGGAAACTTCAGACCAAAACACAGGCCATATGGAAGTGCTTTAGTCAGCAAAAGCCTGGAACATGGACTTGCAAGCAGTCTTAACATCAAACTTTTCTTGAACAACGTCCTGCCTGGACATGGTTTGTATGAGTCTGTTGACTGGTCTGACTAAGCGACCAAATCTTGACCTAATCTGTGTGAGTGTACGGGAGTCACCAGAGTGCATAGGCAAGGTCTGAATAGTAGTGTGCAGAGGGTCTGACAAATTGTCTGCCTGTGTCACAGTGTCGAGGTTGTGATTCGGCTGTCTTGTATTTGCCAGGACGTCCACAGCAGTCACAGGGCTAGAGTCATAAGTCGTGTCGTCCTCAAGCAAGACGGGGGAATCTTGAGGGTCACAGGTCACGCTTGTTACTTCAGCAACATCCACCTCTGACTGACTTGGTACAGACAACTGTGTGATCCATTCTATGGTTCGTCTCTCAGAGTCCGCAGGCTCTGCGTCAGTCAAGGGGCTCTGTCCCTCTACTACAGTCACTGCTGAGTGTCTGTCACTTCCGTCAACAAGGCTGTCACTGGCTGTGCGAAGAGTCCTGCTCACTCTCTCGGAAGAAGTCTCACCCGCTTCTCTCACATCATCAGGTGTGTGGGCTGAGGATACTGCAAAAGACATGGATGAGGCGTGGTCAGACAGTCCAGATGAGTCACCCACAGGAAGGAAATTGGCCAGCATCAGCAGGTTCCTGTGGATCACTTTCTCCTGGCCGGTGATTGTGTCGTGAACCCTGTATGTGTGTGTCTCTGCATTCATAACCACCACAGTATAGAGTGTTGATTCCCAGCGGTCAGCGAGCTTCTTTTTACCCCTCTCTTTCCTGTTGGCCAAGAGCACCCTGTCACCAATGTCAATTTTGGAGCCTTTCACTCTCTTGTTGTACAGCTGAGCACGTCTATTCTGCTCTTTTGCAGCATGGTCTTGTGCGATAACCATTGCTTCTTTCAGATCATCAGCGAGACATGCTACGTACTTGTCATAGCTAGTTACAGCAGGGTCATGAAGGACACTCCGAAAGAGGACGTCAACAGGTAGGCGAGGGATACGACCAAACATGAGGTAAAAGGGGGGGTAGCCAGTCGTCTCATGGGCTGTACAGTTGTACATAAAAGTCAGAGTCTGCAAGCGTCGCGGCCAGTCAGCCTTCTCTGCAGGAGAAAGTGCACGGATCATGCCACCCAAGGTTCTATTAAATCGTTCCACACTGCCGTTTCCCATAGGATGGTAAGGGGTCGTGTGTGATTTCCTGACACCTGAGACTTTTAGCAGCTCACTGATCAGCCGACTCTCTAAGTTCGCTCCCTGATCACTGTGGATCCTCTCTGGGTATCCAAAGACACAGAAGTACCGGTCCCAGAGAACTCTTGCCACCTGCTTAGCCGTCTGATCTTTACATGGAAACGCCTGAGCCATCCATGTAAAATGGTCTGTTATCACCAAGACATCGACAGATTTGTTTCTGGAATCTTCGGCCGACCAAAAATCAATACAGACAAGCTCCAGTGGCCTAGTTGACATAATACTCTCCAAGGGGGCCCGTCCCTCAGGCTCAACTGTCTTGCTGACGACGCATCGCTGACAATGACGAACATAGTCTCTCACATCCCTGTCGAGGTTTGGCCAGAAAAACCTCTGTCTTGCCAAGCTGAGGCTCCTGGACTGAGCTTGATGTCCAGCTCCATCATGAACTCCCTGCAGAACGACAGTCTTTAGTGAGTCAGGAACTACATACTGGAAACGCTTTGTCTTGGTTTTCTGGTCTCTTGAAATCCTGTACAGCACACCATTGCTTACAGTGAGCCTGTCCCAATGCTTCAAGTACCGTGTGACATACACTGACTCTTTGAACCTTTCTCTCCTAGAAGGCCTCTGACGTCTCTCAACATAGGACAGAACACGAGAGAGTTCCATCCTCCAGCTGCTTATAACGGAGTTCCTTTTCAGTGTAGGTTGGTAAGCTATCTTGTCCCGGTGGAACCAACTGAGGTAGGTGTTGCAACACTGAAACAGCACGAGTCCTTGGGCCAGCATCCCACACAATGTGCGACTGTAGCACAGCAGACACTCCTCCACTGCAACAGACTGGGCATGCATGCGAACTGGACTGCATGCAGACTGGGAGTTGTTACTGACTGTAGGAGGTTTCCTGTGACCACTGGATGACCGGAAGGCATTTTGGACAGAAGTGCTCGACATGTCTTTGACCACATTCAGAAGGCCAGCATAAGGTTCAGCGAGCAGCCTGCAGCCAACACTCTCCCTGACAAATGGTACACGGCTCAGGGCATCAGCAACGATGTTCTGTTGACCAGGAACATACTTGATATCAAAGTCATAACTCGCCAACTTGGCAACCCAGCGTTGCTCACAGCAGTCTAGCTTTGGCTTTGTCAGGATATGAGTTAGTGGATTATTGTCTGTCCAGACTGTGAATTTGTGACCTTTGAGCCAGTGGCTGAACTTATCACAGACTGACCATTTCAAAGCCGGAAACTCCAACCGGTGAGCTGGGTAGTTCTTTTGGGACTGAGACAACGACCTGCTGGCGAAAGCGATGGGCCTGGCACGTGTTTCACCTTCCTGTACCTGAGACAGAACAGCACCTATTCCATCAAGAGAGGCATCAGTTGACAGCATGAAGGGACGGGCGAAGTCAGGATGAGCCAGAACAACACTCTGAACAAGTGAAGCCTTCAAATTTGAAAAAGCCTCCTCTTGTTCCTGAGTCCAGTCAGATGCACACAACTTCCTGCTTGACAGTTTGTTTTTGTGTTGCTTGCCCTTTCTTTTCTCACCTTTCAACAGTTGAAACAGAGGTTGGGCGATGGCAGAATATTTGGGCACGAAGTGCTGATAGTAATTAATCATCCCTAAAAATGATCTTATCCGCTTCTGGGACGGGGTAACACCATCAGTCTCCATGAGGTCAGCGCTTGTCATGTTTGTGATGTTCTCAACCTTACCGGGGTCTGTTGACACTCCATTCTCATCAATTATGTGGCCGAGAAACTTAACAGACCTCCTGAGGAAAAAGCACTTCTTGGGGGCCAACTTTAAGTTGTGGCTACGCAGCCTATCAAACACCATCTTCAGGCGCAACAAGGCAGTGTCTTCATCAGGAGCAAACACCAACAGATCATCCAAGTAGCACAGTAGACTCAGATAGTTTTGGTCTCCAAAGATGCTGGTCTACGCATGAAGCTTCCAGGGCTGTTGCAAAGGCCCTGTGGCAGACGGTTATACTCATATAGGCCCATGGGAGTGGTGAAGGCAGAGTCTGTCGTCCTCATGCAGTGGCATGTTGTAGAAACCGGAAGTCAAATCCATCGTGCTGAAAAGACAGTTGCCTCCAAGCGCTGCCAAACAATCGGCCTGGTGAGGAAGGGGATGGGCATCCTTGAACGTCCTCTTGTTCAGCCAGCGAAAATCTGTACAGATGCGGAGATCTCCGTTCTTTTTCCAAACAAGCACCAATGGTGATGCATATTCACTGGTCAATTTTCTGATGATTTCTTTCTCCTCCATCTGGCTCAGCACCTGGCGAAGTTTCTGGTACTGGCCCGGGGGCACTCTCCTGTATGGAAGCCTGAATGGTCTGCTGTCTGACAGGTGTATGCGGTGTACAAAGCCCTTCGCCTCCCCACAGTCTAGGTGGTGGCGTGAAAAGACATCTTCATACTGCAAAACAAGGTCTGACAACCTCCTCTTACAGTCCTCTGAAACTTCACATGATTCATTGTCAACAGCACTGAGCCCAACCGACCTGAGCTTGTCCTCGGCAGCACTTCCAACAGCAGTAGGTGATGTAGCTGACTGGGTGCAGCTGACCAGTGGAACCTCTGAACACTCAGCAACATCCATGTCCTCAATAGCCACACAGGAGTAGGCATCTGCCAGCTTAGCATTGCGTCGTAACAGCACCGGCCTGTCAGATGTGTTGATGAGCTTTAGTGGCACCCACCTGTCTCCCCACAGGGAAGTCACAATCTTCGCAACCAAAACACCTCTTGGAGCTGAGCGGGATGATGTGGGCTCTGTCACGATGGTGCTGCCTGGGGAAACAGCAGTGTTTTTGGGCAATTTCCCCCAATTGAGATATTCACAGCCAGGCTCGAGGCATGTAGCTGAGTTACATCTGACTGTCCCGATTTTGTCAGGAACATCCTCACCTCTCCAGGGGTTCAGACCAGACAGCATGGACAGGAAATGTTCAGCCTCTGGGTCTCTGGCAGGGCAGGGGCCGGACACTGTCTTCCAATATGACTCACACAGCTTAGACTGATGCAGGATGTGCTTTATAACATTGGTTCCTAGTATCAACTCATCATGTTGTCCTGGAACAACAAGAGTGGGGACCAACATTTTACAGCCATACACTTCCATTTCCACTTCAAAAGCACATTTTGGCTTAACACGAAGTCCACCACATCCAACAAGTACAACATTCACATCCATCAGCTTTTGGTCTGTTATTACCCCGGCGTCTCTCAGTTTTGTCTCAGCTGCCTCACTAATGCTGCAAGCCATTGAACCACTGTCCAACATTCCACCCATTGTCACTGATTCACCCATTATCACAGATGTGTAGAAAAGACTGTCACTGTTGCCCACTCTGTGAATGTTCTGATAAACAACAACTTCAGAGTCATTACATGAGTCTTTCACAGATGTGTAAACTGTCTCAGCATCAAACATGTCATCGGTGTAGGAGTCTAAAGAATGACCTGTACTAACTCCCTCTGAATACAGGTCCTCTAGTTTCCCTCAGACTGGGATTGGGAAGAGTTATTAGCAGGGCAATCCTGTCTGGTGTGGCCAGGAGCAAGGCAGACAAAACAGTCTCTCCGACATACAATGGGAAATGGTGGTGTGGCTGGATCCTTTACAGACTCTACAAGCAGCTTCTCTGGGATGCCTGTCTCGCGCTGTGCGCTGAAATCTCCCACCTCAGATGGGCTGAGAAATATTACGTTGCTGCATTTTATCCATCATCTCCTGAAACATGTCAACCATTCGAGTGAGAAGTCTCTCCTCTGACTGTTGGAGGTTTTGAGCCACAACTGGGACAGAGGCATGGCTTGGAGTTTGTTGAGACTCACCTTGAAGTGGGACAGGTGCTGGAGAAGAACAAGGAGAATGATGACACCCATGGCGTTGAGCTTGGAGAGAGGAAAGTGAGGGGCTCGAAGCATGGCTTTGCTCTGACAACGCAAGACTTGCAGGTGGTAAAGAGGCCTGCTCAGAGGTGATGGTGGTGATGTGACTTTTCAGCTGAGCAACACCAGTTGATCTACAATTAGCCCTCAGCTCTCTCTGATAATCATCAATCCTCAGCTGAACATCGCGTGAGGTCCACTCATGAATTGGCTTACACTTTAAGGTGCAGGACAGCTCTGGATCAGGGCAGTGTTTGACAAACATGAGAGCCACTTCATCATTCATGTTCTCTGTCTGCTTCCCTTGTCTGTGTAGCCCATCAAGAGCCAGGTCCGCTGCCTTGTTCAGTCTTATCCAGTAGTCAACTGGGTTTTCCTTGTGTTTAGGTAGAGTGGCATAAAAGTCTGCAAGGGGGAGACATGAGGGGGCCTCACTGAAATAGTGGAGAAGCACATCCATACTTTTAGCAATGTCTTGGAGCCAAGCACCCCTACCTTTTGACAAACTAGGACTAGCAAATGTGTCCATTATTACTTTAGCATCTGCTTTCGATTTATCAAATGTACTTGCGTTGTGTATATTTATACAGAGACTAAAAATGAGTAAAAGCAGAGCAATCTGAAGAACAAAAATGATATATACATTAACAAAAGTCACCAATAAACTTATTTGGACCCAAACCCACAGTTTTGTTCTTTGTTTTTGTTTTAACCTGACCACACAGTAATCTTCATTGCAGGACAGGACCACGGCGATGAGCATCAAGCTGATCTGTAGATCCGACGGTTCACGGCACCAGTGTAACAGGTGTGGTCGGGTGTGTGAAGGATGACTCTTGAGATCACTTCTTTTCCACGATTTATTGGCTCGCACATCTGCAGAACACAATGCACACATCAATTGCCCCCTGGCCTCCTCTTACATTACCTCTGCTTTCCTCAGCGGTGCAAGACGCAACTGAGCACTTCATGTATTCAAAATACATTACAAACACATTACTCCAACATCACATGAGTTACTTTGCTCATAGTGTACATAGTGTTCATAGAAAGCCATTAACACTGTTCGGAAAATACTAAATATTAAATGCAACAATTACATAAAAACAGTACATAGGTTTCCTTAAAACAACATAGCCTAACAGCGACACCTGGTGGTCTGAATAAAAAAATGTGTGTGGGAGGTGACAGAGACAACAAAAGTTACATTAATAAACAGAAGGAAAACACATACCTGCAGAACACAATGCACACATCAATTGCCCCCTGGCCTCCTCTTACATTACCTCTGCTTCCTAAACATACAAAAATACAGCGTTTACTCAAGTGACAAGACGCTGAAAACTCCGACAAGTTACATAGGTAACATGACACGGCCCGCCTGCCGTGGTAAAACTGGCGCCAGAAAGTTAAAATGAAAATACTGATAAAACGTATTTTAACGGTCACACTAATACAAAACTGCTACGTGACATAACCATATTGAAATTGCACAATTTGTGTTTAAAGTTCTAACGTAAATGGTTCAATTTCCAAAGAAAACAATTCATAAACCCAGCAGCACTTTTCCACACAACTTACCCTCAGCGGTGCAAGACGCAACTGAGGGAGACGAGCACTACGGAAGCTTAGGAGGTACAAAAGGGGTAGTGTGCAGCTAAGGACATTTCCATAGGAAAAAAAAAATAGCAAAAATAAATATAAATAAAAATAACTCAATGAGATAAAATTCACAAATATTCAATAAAATCATTAAATGATAAATAAAATCCACAGATACACATTTGGAAATAAGAATTATTAAAGTGCATTTTTAACTCCGTTACACTCTAACACACAGTAACGATGAAATGTGTGCTGTTCTCACATTCTTCCTCTGTATGTACACATAAACAACAAGGCAGGGAAATATAAAAGGAATTTATTTTATTGTTTGGGTACATTATTGTTCAGTGTACATGCTCACATCTGAAACAAACTTTACGTGCTTGATAACTGTCCCACCCCGCAGACATCTACACGCCAATACCGATTTATATTCATAGCGGCAAGTGCTATGTAGCTCCACATAGGGGACACAGGAAGTGACATATAACACCTTCATGTGGCGTCGGAACAGCGTAGGAAATTCACAGCCGCACTGGCAGAGCTCCAGAATATGCAACTCGGCCGGCTCACACGCGGACGCGCTTACAAGTGCGACGGCCCAACGCTGCTTGCAGCTTTATTTATAATTTGTTTTTTGTCTTGATTAAACTACCGTGAATAAAATATAAAGCATTGATTACTGCCCCACGACCCTGTACGCAGGATAAGCGGTTGACGATGGATGGCATTGATTACTGATCTTTAGAGGTACAGTGAAGTGGGTTTTATTACATGTGGACAGAGCCAGGCAATTTCCACGGTCTTATTTCCCCCCCACCAGCTTTGAGCCATGTCCTGCCCCAACTCTGCCTCTGATTGGCTATTCCTAACCACAATCATACTACCCAATGGAGGCAACAAGTACTAACCAATCGCAGGGAGTGCTGCGCAAAGCTGGTGGGGAAGAAATATTAGGTGCGTTCGAGAAGACTGCAGCTGACTTTCGCCGTCTAGATCAAGTCGAGTTGGACACATTCTACCAGTATGAGCTGAGATCAAAGACTGATCTCGCGACATTTGGAAAGGAAAATGCCAGGGGATCAGGCAAAAGTGGTTCCAACTGCAACCGGAGAAAATCTCAGCGAGGTTTAAATGTCATGTGACCAGCATGTATCACGCTAAGTCAGCGCGGCGCAGTGCCGCAGTGTTGAAGTCAAATGCACCTAATGCATTTCCACCAGTTTCAAGTCTTTACACTGGGCTAACCTTAGCTAGGCTCCTTACATGCTTATAACTTTTTTAAGCTGGGTCTCCGACATTGCCAGCGTTGTGCTGGACTGATTTGTGCAGCAGTGTTCAAGAGAGAGAGAGAGAGGATGTGCTGTGCTACGGTGCTCTGCAATCAAATACGGTAAATATATATATATATATAGCAGCCGTGCTGCAAGGCAGGAGCAGCCAGCTAACATTAGCACAGATCTACCACTGCTTTGTAGCGTTCAATTTAGATTTATTTTGGTTCTAAGGTACACAGCTTCTCCACTGTCTCAGTCGCTTATGTGACCCACATAATACACAATAATGCAACAAAATGGAAGAACCACTACAGTAATAATTTACACTTCCGGTGAAAGACACACAAATAGTAATGTTAGCTTGCCTGCTGCTTTTCAGTAACCAACGCCTAATTATCATGTCAGCTAAATGCAGTAAGAGTAACATTATCATGTAACATACAAGGACTACATCAAACTCAAGTTTATAAAAATATTACTTTAACATTGCAGTGGGAGTTTACCTGAGTTTCCAGCATGTTGTGTGAAGCTGTCTCCCTGTCTGTTTATAGTCGCTGTTACATTGCCTTTTTTCCGGGAGTATTGTGCCAATATGCCGGCTTGCTGCGCTGTATGAAAGGTACAGAGCTGGTGTTCATCTACCCCTGAGCTGGAACGGAAGTAACAGAGACGGAACATGTCAGGAGAAAAGCCACGGCCGGCATGCCGCGTTTAATGCAGAATCTCAGTATGAATGCCCCACCCTTTGGTGGCTACATGGGGCGAACAACACTCCAACACTGACCCAAACTTAACACAAATAAACACCTTTAAAACAACCAAATCAGTGGAATTTATTAACATAAGAAGATAAATTATGAACACCAAAAACACAAGAACATAACACAAAATACCCCAGCTGAGAGGCAGCAAGACCAGCAGTCCCCAAATCAAAAAGCCTCTCCTGACACATGCTCACGAGCTTTTAAAGACCGCCTTCCAAGGCCAGGTGAACCTTGTTCAGTAATCAGCTGGAGTACTCCGGGAGCAGAAGTAGAGGACAGAAGAGAACATGGGCACAGCACAGGGAAACACATACAGATTATGCTCGCTCATGAGCTCAAGCAAGCACGCGTACAAGCACATGCCTCTTAAAACCGCACCGCTAGTGACTGCTGAAAAGTACATATTGCCCCTTTAAGATGTTGGGGCGTCAATGCACATGTGTGCCATAGCGTGTGTGGTAAAAGAGGGAGAGATGAGAGACACAGAGCACCAGCAGCGTGAACTTTGCAGTCCTTTAGGCACGCTTCCACCTGTCTGATCCACCGTCGGCGCTGTCTGGATTATGCTCGTCTTACCCGTCGGAAGTACATTCACCGTGGATCCCGACGGAATTTCTACAACTTTGCGGAACGTTCGAGTCATTTATCACCATTGTCGACTCTAGGCAGTCCTTGTTGAGGACAGCTCTAACATATTGGTAATCCCCATGCAGCTTCATTGCTATAGGACTTTTGATATAGTTAAGTTTGTTGTTTTTTCTCATCAATACCAACGCTTTCAGAAAAAGTGATTGAGCATAGTTATCTGACGCAAAAGGTACCCTTCAGCATCTGCATTTGGTCTGGACTTTTGGACTTTTCAGTTTGATCCAAACCAAAATTACAGGTGTGAAACCTCCCCTGGACCATGGTTTGAACCAAACAGACTAAACTTGGTCTGACGAAAACGTTAATGTTTTAATGGAGTCTACTCACTAAAATGCTTAAATTCATAATACTGACATTCTTTCAAATTGATCCAGCTTTACTGAGTTATTATCATCATCATATGATGTGTGGAAAAAAGATAATAAAGAACTTATAGTCCATTAGGCCTGCAGAATATGAAACGGCCCGCCTGAGAAGTCTGCCTTCAATGCCTCTCTTATTAATCACTTCTAGTGTTTATTGTATTAATTTGTACTCTCATGTTATTGGATATAAAATATGTACATACATGCATGTATTTCTGTATGTAAGTGTATTTTATGTACAGATTTTGATGTCAACAGCACCATCTGAACTCATGGAAGTTTAAAGATGTCTAATATCTAAAATCCTTTTAATTTCAGCATAAGAGATTCATTTTATACAATATGTTTGGACAACATCATTAACTATAAAAATGTCCTGAGAGTTGTAGCTAGAAACTACAAATGTTTCAGTTAGTTTAGCACAAACCCCAACATATTTTGTCAACTGAATTTTATATTCAAATTTAAAATAAAATCAATAACAATTCTGTTTTCTTCCTATATACTCGTCATGGAGCCTACCTGAAAGTTATTTCTGTCCAGTAGATTTCTGATGTTCCTCAGCCGGGTGAAGGTTTGTCGTTTATCTGCTGTGCTATCTCCATGGTGGCTAGATGGAAATGGGAGTCAACGTTCAGGATGGATGTTTTGGTAGAGCCGCTGACATCTTGAATTTCGTGTGAGTTCCAAGTTACTCTGAATTTTCTGACATCAACACTGTCCAAGTTTAACACTTGTAGTGTTATCAATCAATCAGTAGGCAGTGAGAGTGAATGCTGGCACGGTCAGCTGCCGCTACTCTCCGGCCCCCTTTTACTGTTTTTAGTTAATTTTAACTGTCCTTGATTTTTTTAAACTGATGCACTCTGGCCTGATCTCACGCTGTTTTAACTGACTGTTGAAAAGTTGTAGTCTGATGTGGCCACATCGGCATATGATTAGATTATCCGGTGTTGTTGTTTGGACTAGTTTACCTGTAACGTTACCACCGGGGCTCCCGCTCCCCACTTGGCTGCTTTCTCTGCCTGCTTGGCTCAACAACGGCGCCGGCAACAATGTGGATCAACAGGATGTTTGTGTGGTTTGTGCTCTCCTGGACCGCCTTGTCTTTCATGCTGGCTCCAACGACAGCGATACTCCAATACACAGCGGCTGAACTCCTGCAGCAACGTTTCCACCTATCTGATCCACTGTCAGCGCTGTCTGGATTATGCTCGTCTTACCCGTCGGAAGTACATTCACCGTGGATCCCGACGGAGTTTCTACATCGATGACTCCAAAGCAATACAATCCATCTGGTCTTCTACTCATCATCCCCCCAAGAACTCCACACGAAAAGTTAACCACAGTGTCATAGCCAGCCTAGCCAGGTCGGCTAACGCTAACATCCTACATGGCCACAACAACGTCAGCTTCGGACTGTTCATCACCCGATCTCTAACGGACAAGGGTCCTCTCCTCCAGGATGTTTGTTTGTTTACATCTGTCAACCCCGTGACTCAGGCAGAGGGGGAGGTCTTGCCATAATATACCGTGAGAAGTGGAAAATCTCCCTTATTTCTGTACCTTCTCACGGTTCATTTGAATCCATCGCCCTACAACTGAACGGCCCTATTCCTACTATAATGGCAACTATCTATCGTCCACCCAAGTCCAATACTGACTTGTCTGTATTGGGCTTGACTGAATTTGCTGCTTTTCTCACATTTATCTGCTCACTCTCTCCGTAATACTGCTGGGGGACTTTAATATACATATGGACAATACCTCTAATGCATTCACAAGGGAATTCACATCTTGCCTGGACAGTTTTGGATTGGAGCAACATATTCACTTTGCCACTCACTCAAAAGGTCATATTTTGGACTTGGTTTGCTGCTCTGGTGTCACTAAGTTTGGTAAGATGGCGCCGCTCAGGGCAGCCGTGGTATTTTGGTGCTCTCTGTTTGTTTTGTTTACGTTTGTTAACTTTGCATTCTGCTGAGATACCCGGAGCCCTTTCAACAGAGAAGAGCTCATAAACATCAGGGGAACAACGCCAGTGGATTTAATTCCGACTTTTCTTGTGTCATCAGTGGAATTATTGGACATTCTGGTCAAGGCTTCATTTTCCGCTGTTCATGCGGTGAGATGCCGGAGGAGGGGGAGAAGGTCTGGCACGCTGGTGCGACTACGCCAAAGAGGACACCGCACGCCATGGTTCACTTGATTTCTGCATACAGACAACAACTAAAAATCTGTAAACCTGTGGTGAGGACATCAAAGCAGTGGAGCAGTGAAGCTGTAGAGAACCTCCAGGCGTGCTTGGTCTGCACTGACTGGGATGTTTTCAGGACTGCTACCAACAGTCTGGATGAGTATATAGAGGCTGTGACGTCCTACATCAGCTTCTGTGAAGACAGCTGCATTCCAACACAGACCAGGGTGAGTTATCCATCCATCCATCCATCTTCATCCGCTTATCTGGGATCGGGTCGCGGGGGGAGCAGCTCCAGCAGGGGACTCCAAACTTCTCTTTCCCGAGCCACATTAACCCGCTCTGACTGGGGGATCCCGAGGCGTTCCCAGGCCAGTGTGGAGATATAATCTCTCCACCTAGTCCTGGATCTTCCCCGAGGCCTCCTCCCAGCTGGATGTGCCTTACGGCTCAGCTCTCTTTTCGTCACAACGGTGCGGTAAAGCGAGTGCAATACCGCCCCCACTGCTCCGATTCTCCGGCCAATCTCCTGCTCCAGTCTCCCCTCACTCGTGAACAAGACCCCGAGGTACTTGAACTCCTTCACTTGGGGTAAGGACTCATTCCCTACCTGGAGTCGGCACTCCACCGGTGTCCTGCTGAGAACCATGGCCCCAGATTTAGAGGTGCTAATCCTCATCCCAACCGCTTCGCACTCAGCTGCGAACTGATCCAGTGAGAGCTGAAGGTCACGGACCGATGATGCCATCAGGACCACATCATCCGCAAAAAGCAGTGACGAGATCCCAAGCCCCTCCTCACCACGACTACGCCTCGATATCCTGCCCATGAATATCACAGGATATAACAGGATTGGTGACAACCCTCACCTCAAAAGAGTCCGACTTACTGCCAAGTACTCGGACACAGCTCTCGCTTTGGATGTACAGGGATTGGATAGCCCTGAGAAGGGCCCCCCTCACCCCATACTCCCGCAGCACCTCCCACAGTATCTCCCGGGGGACCCGATGATACGCCTTCTCCAGATCTACAAAGCACATGTAGACTGGATGGGCATACTCCCAAGCCCACTCCAGGATCCTTGTGAGAGTAAAGAGCTGGTCAGTTGTTCCACGACCGGGACGAAAACCGCATTGTTCCTCTTTGATCTGAGGTTCGACAATCGGCTGAACCCTTCCTTTCCAGCACCTTGGAGTAGACTGTACCGGGGAGAAGTGTGATAACCCTGTAATTTGCACACACTCTCTGGTCCCCCTTTTTGAACAGGGGAACCACCACCCCAGTCTGCCACTCCTTGGGCACTGTACCCGACTTCCACGCATTGTTAAAGAGACGTGTCTTCCAAGACAGCCCCTCCACACCCAAAGCTTTTAGCATTTCTGGGTGGATCTCATCAATCCCTGGGGCTTTGCCACTGTGGAGTTGTTTGACTACCTCACTGACTTCCACCAGGAAAATTGACGAGAATCCCCCATCAATCTTGAGCTCTGCCTCTACTAGAGAGGGCGTGTCAGTCGGATTTAGGAGTTCCTCAAAGTGTTCCTTCCACCGCCAAATTACCTCCCCAGTTGAGGTCAACAGGGTCCCATCCTTACTGTACACAGCTTGGACGGTTCCCCCTCCTGAGATGGCGGACAGTTCTCCAGAAACACTTTGGTGCCGACCGAAAGTCCTTCTCCATGTCTTCTCCGAACTTCTCCCACACCCGCTGCTTTGCATCTGCCACAGCAGAGGCTGCAGTCCTTTGGGCCTATCAGTACCTTGCAACCGCCTCCGGAGTCCTCCGAGACAACAAATCCTGGAAGGCCTCCTTCTTCAGTCGGACTCATCCTGTTTGACTCCCCAGTCACTACTGTGGACTCCTTCCGCTTCTGGGCACCATCATCTCCCAGGACAGAAGTGGGAACTGAACATCACCTCCATCATCAAAAAGGCCCAGAAGAGGATGTACTTCCTGCGGCAGCTGAAGAAGTTCAGCCTGCCAGAGACAATGATGGTGCACTTCTACACCGCTATCATTGAGTCCATCCTCACCTACTCCATCACCATCTGGTACACTGCTGCCACTGCTAGGGACAAGGGCAGGCTGTAGCGTATCATTCACTCTGCAGAGAAGGTGATTGGTTGCAATCTTCCTTCTCTCCAGGACCTGTACCCCCCCAGGACTCTGAGGCGTGCAGGAAAGATTGCAGCTGACCCCTCCCACCCTGGACACAAACTGTTTTAGACTCTCCCTTCTGGCAGGAGGCTGCGGTCCATCAGGACCAAAACCTCTCGCCACAAGAACAGTTTCTTTCCGATGGCAGTGGGCTTCCTCACCAAGGTCCGGGTCCCCACTGTCAGTGACTCTCATGCCCCCCTCCCCAAACTCGCACACACTCATACACTCTCCTGACCCCACACTTTACAACAACGCTGCTCATGTTGCCAACTTTTGCACATACTTTTCAGCATTGTATTATAGGATTATTGTATCTTTTTATATTTTTTTGTATACTTTTTATATATTATATTACTATTTATGTTATGTGTACTGTAAGCACCAATTCATACCAAGGCAAATTCCTCATATGTGAAAATGTACCTGGCAATAAACCCGATTCTGATTCTGACTCCTCATGGTTGCACTGCGGCCGACCTCCCCATTTCTGATCACATGTTAATTTCTTTTAATGTCAACTTAACACTGTCCAAAATAAAACTACCACTTGTCATTTCATTCAGAAATATTAAGGACATTAATTTAAACACTCTCTCTACTGAAATTGACTGCCTCCCCAGTAAAAACTGTTTTTGCAATCCTGATGATCTTGGTTTTCATTACAACAATGGCCTACAAAACATTTTAAATTCTCTGGCTCCTTTAAAAACCCGGACTGTTTCCTTCACCCATTCTGCCCCATGGTTTACATCAGAACTACGCCAGCTCAAGGTAAAAGGTCGTAGCCTGGAACGCCTTTACAAGAAAACTGGACTCGTTGTGCACCAAGAAATGTACAAAAAAAAAAAAAAAAAAAAACACATTCTCCACTACAAGGATGCTCTTTCTACAGCCAAATCCACCTATTATGCAGATATAATCAGTTCAGGCAAAGGTAATACCAGAACCCTGTTCTCGATGGTCAACAACATATTACGACCACCGGGCTCTCTCACGCCTCATCTGTACTCATCTGCTTACTGTAACTCCTTAATGTCATTTTTTAATTCCAAAGTGCACAAGATTCACCAGCAACTGACTACTACCTCTACCTAGTCTGTCATTTTCAGTTCTCCCGACACCTCTTTCTTGTTCATTTCCAAGCTTCTCGCTTCCCTCTGTTGCTAAAATATTGGACATTAGAAATTTGAAATCAACTTGTCAGCTTGACCCTCTTCCTACCGTCTTGGTAAAAGCCTGCTTACCCTCTCTCTCTTCCAAAATAACTACCATTATATATTTGTATACCGTACAAACGGTGTGGATTTGATATCAAATAATTTGGAGACTCAAAATTCCTTCTCTCTCTCTCTCTGAGAGAAGGAGGAGGGGGTTTGGGATATCAACCCTCAACAGACAGCTGAAGCGACTCCAAGGAGGAGGTGAAAGGTTTTCTCTCCCTAAGTGCTGTTTCTGGGCAGTTCGACCATAACACTTGCCACCTCTGATGCCGCAGCCAGATAACGCTTGGTGGCTGACTGTTAAAATGACAAAGAAACACTAAACAGAGATTAGCTTCTCCTGAATAGCCTATCGGAATCCTTTTTGGAAAGGGGGCAGGAAACCTCACACACGTAACCACGGCAACTCAACTCTGTAGCCCCTCCAAAAAAGAAAATAGTAAAACAATGACGGTTAGCTCCATGGTATAATACTGAAACTCGCAAATTAAAGCAAATATCGCGGAAACTTGAGAGGAATTGGCGTTCCATCAAACTGGAAAATTCTCGTTTAATTTGGCAAGATAGTCTTAAAACTTATAGGAAGGCCCTCCGTAATGCCAGAGCAGCGTACTACTCGTCATTAATAGAGGAAAATAGGAACAACCCCAGGTTTCTTTTCAGCACTGTAGCCAGGCTGACAGAGAGTCACAGCTCTATTGAGCCAAGTATTCCCATAGCTCTCAGTAGTTACGACTTCATGAACTTCTTTAATGATAAAATTCTAGCTATTAGAGACAAAATTCACCAAGACCTGCCCTCAACTGGCACCAACTTATCTCTTAACTCAGGAACCTTAGAAACAGCTGTAGAACCATATATATGTTTAGACTGTTTTGCTTCCCTCAATCTTTACCAACTAACTTCAATAATTTCTTCTTCTAAACCATCAATCTGCCTCTTAGACCCCATCCCGACTAGGTTGCTTAAAGATGTTTTACCCTTAGTAAGCACTTCTATACTAGATATGATCAATCTATCTTTATCAACAGGCTATGTACCACAGTACTTTAAAGTAGCTGTAATTAAACCTCTTCTGAAAAAGCCCAAACTTGATCCGGATGTTTTTGCCAACTATAGACCTATATCTAACCTTCCATTTCTCTCTAAGGTTCTGGAGAAAGCAGTTGCTAAACAGCTGTGTGACATTCTACAGAGCAATAGTTTATTTGAGGATTTTCAGTCAGGATATAGAGCTCATCATAGCACAGAGACAGCACTGGTGAAAATTACTAACGACCTCCTTATTGCATCAGACAAAGGACTTGTCTCTGTACTGGTTTTATTAGATCTTAGTGCTGCATTTGATACCATTGACCATCAGATCCTATTGCAGAGACTGGAACATTTCATTGGCATTAAAGGAACCGCTCTAAGCTGGTTTAAGTCCTATTTATCAGATCGATTTCAGTTTGTACATGTTAACGATGAGTCCTCCATGCATGCCAAAGTTAGTCATGGAGTTCCTCAAGGATCTGTCCTTGGACCAATCCTCTTCACTTTATATATGCTTCCTTTAGGCAATATTATCAGGAAATATTCCATAAGCTTTCATTGTTATGCAGCTATATCTATCGATCAAGTCAGATGAAACTCATCAGTTAGCTAAACTTCAAATGTGCCTTCAGGATGTTAAAACCTGGATGACCTGTAATTTTCTAATGTTAAACTCAGATAAAACTGAAGTTATTGTTCTGGGGCCTAAGCACCTCCGTGACGCATTATCTAAAGATATAGTTTCCCTTGATGGCATCGCCCTGGCCTCCAGCACCACTGTGAGGAATCTTGGAGTTATCTTTGATCAGGACATGTCGTTTCAGTCTCACATTAAGCAAATTTCAAGGACCGCCTTTTTTCACCTACGTAATATTGCGAAAATCAGGAACATCCTGTCTAAAAAAGATGCAGAAAAACTAGTCCATGCATTTGTTACTTCTAGGCTGGATTACTGCAATTCCTTATCAGGCTGCTCGAAAAAGTCCGTTAAGACTCTTCAGCTGATCCAGAATGCTGCAGCACGTGTTCTGACAGGAACCAGGAAAAGAGATCATATTTCTCCTGTCTTAGCTTCTTTGCATTGGCTTCTAGTAAAATCCAGAATAGAATTTAAAATCATTCTTCTTACCTACAAAGCTCTCAATGGTCAGGCACCATCTTATCTTAAAGAGCTCATAGTACCTTACTACCCCACTAGAGCACTGCGCTCCCAGAATGCAGGGTTACTTGTGGTTCCTAGAGTCTCCAAAAGTAGACTAGGAGCTAGAGCGTTCAGCTATCAAGCTCCTCTCCTGTGGAACCAGGTTCCAGTTTGGGTTCAGGAGGCAGACACCATCTCCACATTTAAGAGTAGGCTTAAGACTTTCCTCTTTGATAAAGCTTATAGTTAGGGCTGGCTCAGGTGAGTCCTGAACCATCCCTTAGTTATGCTGCTATAGGCCTAGACTGCCGGGGGATTTCCTATGATGCACTGAGCTCCTCTCTCCTCTACTTTCTCTCCCTCTGTATGCAACCTCATCCCATTATTGCATGTTACTAACACAACTTCTCCCCTTTCTGGTAGTCTTGTGCTTTCTCGTCCCTCTCCTCTCTCCTCCTATCACTTCCTGCAGGTTTTCTGGCTCTGAAGCAGTGGAGTCTGGATCTGTGGCTGCGGGTCACCTGCTGCCCCCGTGTTCCTGCTCGACACCCTCTGCTGCAACGACTATTGTTAGTAGTCCTATTGTTATTATAATCATTAACATTACAACTGTTACCATTAACACTACTATAAATATCTGTACCATTTTTCATTTAGTCTATAGCAACATCACCTTTACTGTCTGTACCTCTGTGTGTATATTGTGTAGGCTGCCTCCTTCTCCTCTCTCTCTCCTTCCATCCCTCTCTTTTTATGTTCCTCTCCTGCCCTCTCTCCCTCTCTCTCTCCCCTTCACCCCAACCGGTCGAGGCAGATGGCTGCCCACCCTGAGCCATGGTTCTGCTCGAGGTTTCTGCCTCTTAAAAGGAAGTTTTTCCTTGCCTCTGTCGCCTAGTGCTTGCTCTTGGTGGGAAGTGTTGGGCTTCTGTAAATAGCATCATAGAGTATGGTCTAGACCTGCTCTTTTATGAAAAGCGCTGTGAGATAACTGTTGTTGTGATTTGGCGCTATATAAATAAAATTGAATTGAACTGTCCTTGCTCTTTGTTTAATTATCTCACATCAAATGTCACATTTTGTGGTGAAGGCAGGGTTGAGCAGGTTGGAGGCAGGTTGTAGGACCCAAACGCAGGACATGAAGACTAGCAGGTGCAGTTCAGAGTTTTATTTAAAGCAACAAAAAGCGAGCACACTTACAAACTGAGTAGCTGATCGACAGAGTCCAAACAAAGTAATCCAAAAGTGAAATCCAGAATCCAAAACAAGCAGGGAAACAGGTAGACACGACGAATGAGGCTGACAACAAGAGAACACACTGCAACACTGGGTGACAACATACAATGACCTGACAAAGACAAGACAGAAGCACCAGGTACATCTACAAGGACTAACGAGCATAGCGGGAGCAGCGCAGGTGACAGACGTGAGGCTAACGAGGCACAGGCAGGGAGAGAGAGAGTAGGGGAAAACAGAGACAGACATGCAGAGGGATCATTGGGGTAACAGACAAGACAAGGGTTACTTAACACTAGACGACAGACAAGACAGAACCCCAAACCCAACATACCAAAATAACACATAATAAAGCTGACTAAACACAAAAGGTACAAAACATGACATGGCAGACAGGCAGAGTGTGACATCAAAGGATATTCTCCTTTTTACAGCCAGATGTAAATTTGGGAGGAACTCCAGGACACAGGAGGACAGCCCTGAACTCCTTTGTGTAAACAAAAGAGTACTGTCTCCTCAAAACTCAAAGCATTACCTTGTTTAATTAAATATTTTAGTTACTTGACTAGGTCTCTCCACTCCATTTGAGTAGTTATGTTACCAGGTTGGTGTTATTTGTTGTTGAAAAGAATCTAAACAAATTAATTTTGCAGTGTTTTAATTTTCAGCAAGGATCCCTGACCTTTATTCATTTCATGTTGTAATCAGTGCTTTGTTTTACACTTTATGACACTTCCTTTAGAAATTATGATAAAAAATTGTCATCCTATACTACTCGAGCAATTTTCCAGCTTGAATTTAAGGTTAAATAACTAAATTCCCCAGCTCTTGAGCAAGAGATTGTTTAGGGTTAATCAAAGCTATCCTCATGTAACCCGAGCTCCCCCAAGTGGACAAAATAAGTATTACATGCCATCATCTGAAATTCCGTTTAATGTATAAATGTCACTCTGTATTTACCTGCCCATAATCTAATGCCATTCGTGTATCTTGCTTATATTCTCTAAAAACGTGTAACAGCCAATATATCCAGAAAGCTAGTTAAGTTCCTCTCATCTGATGTGATTCCTATGAAATGCTAACCTTTTAAGGTCTAACTACTGACAATTGTTTTCCTTTTTATCAAGTGCTTAAAACTAAGAAAGGTACAACTGTTTGACAATTAAGGTTTGATTGTGGGAAGATATTTGATTACAATACGCGCAAATAGATTTTTGATTAACTTTTAATATGTCTAAAGAAAGATGGTCTCTCGGGAAACCGGAAACTAGCCCTCCCTCAGGGGAACAAAGGACTGCCCTCAGGGAACCACGCCCCAATAGACAAAAGCAGAGACCCACGCTGTCTCTTGCCCTCTCTTGTTCCTGGCTCTCCAACTGCGCTTCGGCACACGCCCAGCGTGCTCCTCCTCTCGGCAACGGCATAAGAACTTCGGCCCGGCGTAACGAAGGCCCTTTGTTTGTTTTCAAGCCACACCCGCGAAGCGCAGCATCATGGATTTGCTTTTTCTTTTCTTTTCTTTTGTTTGTTAAAAGGTATCAGACCGTAAGTTACACAATTTTAATTCAAGAACGACCAAGTTCTTTTTTTTTTTAAGCTTTATCTGTCGAGCTAACTTACACTGATCCCCGACGCCCGGGTCATCCACGTGGGCCACTAGCAGTGACAAAGGACGACCAAACCTCTGATCCAAGCCAGGATTTGAAAAGGCCCCCACTGTGAGTTTCTTCAATAAGTCCAAAAAAGACAGACCTCTGGAGCAATTCCCTGGCAGAGAAAGCTACGGCTTTAAACTGTCCTAACCGAGAACGCACGGAACTCAGCCAGTGTGAGGTCTTTTACCAGCAACCCGGCTGGGAGAAGCGACAAGCAGTAAGACCAAAACCCTGCATTCTGTGGTCAGTGATGTCCAATAGTCTGTTAATCCATTATCTTTAGTCCTTAAACTCCTAGACAAATTTGATCGAGTTAGTATCATCTAACTACTTTCATTAGTTCTCTTCCGCCGTATGAGTCAAATCCTCCCCACAATAGAACCCCACATTCTCATTGTTTATTTCTTGGATGTATATTTAACCGCATTTTTATATTTACCTTAATTAGTTAATAAATTTCACTGTAATCAAAGGAATTGTGTGTGTATTGCCTGTCTCCAAGCCCCTGCCACGAGAATTTACCCCTTGGATATGAGACTGACTGACTGATTTAAGATAATTGAGCTATTGTTAATTAACTGATCACTAGTGAATAATTTCCTAAATTAATAACCATACCCAGGGAATCCCGAGACCCAGGGCGAACGGAATCTCAGGCGGTGCCCCGCGAAACGAGAAGCTTTGTGAATTAATATTTTCTGAATATTAAAATTCATAATTTGGTAGTAATTCTCATAAATTTATTAGATCAAATGTATACATGCTACACATTTCTCTCTCACCTCTGGTATTGTTCCCTCATCTCTAAAATCAGCTGCAATAACTCCTATACTTAAGAAACCTGGTGCAGACCCCAACAATTTCAACAACTTCCGTCCTATTTCTAACCTACCTTTTCTTTCTAAAATTCTTGAAAAAACAGTTGCATATCAGGTCCATGCACACATGTCTGACATTAACCTCTATGAACAATTCCAATCTGGTTTCTGTCCCTGCCATAGCAGCGCTGGTAAAAATCACCAATGATCTTCTCATGGTAGCTGATTCCGGACTACTAACTATTCTCATCCTCCTTGATCTGAGTGCAGCCTTTGACAACATCTCTCATAACATCCTCCTTGACAGATTAGTCTCTATTGGTTTCACTGACACACCCTTGGACTGGTTTAAATCATATCTCTCTGGCCGCACTCAGTCTGGGTGTGATCCTCGACAGCGCACTTTCATTTCAAGCTTACATTAATAATGTCACTCAGTCTGCATACTTCCATTTACATAACATTAACTGCCTCCGACCATCTCTCTCACCCACTCGCACAGCCACTCTCGTTCACACACTGGTCACATCCCGCATTGATTATTGTAAGTCTCTTCTCGTTGGTCTTCCTCTCAAATCCATACATAAACTTCAACTGGTTCAGATCTCTGCTGCCCGTATCATCACCGGAACCCCATCTGTTAATCATATTACTCCTGTCCTTCAGCAGCTTCATTGGCTTCTAGTTAAATTCCGCATTGATTTCAAAACTCTGCTCCTGACCTTCAAGGCCATTCATAAACTCGCTCCTCGGTACCTCACTGACCTCCTTCTTGTGGTTCATTTGTGCTGGTGATGCAATGCATTTGCGTAGGTTCAGAAATTGCAGCATCCTGCCTGTGCTCAAGTCAGTCGTAAAAAGACCTGGTTTGACTTGGAGTGTGTGCATCTGCTCCAGTACATCAATGACAGCTTCTTATCTGCCCTACAGTCCCAAATTTAGGTGATTCATGTATTGTAATATAGAGCCTGACCGATATGGGTTTTTGGGGCTGATGCCGTGAATAAGAGTTGATTTATGAGCCGATATTTTGATTTTGAAAATTATTTGGATAGTAGACCCCCTTTCCTGTCCAAACTACATTTAGAACAGGCCGATATTGAAAGCTGTTCTGTATGTGGGCTATAATACCTTTTCCTAAATGGATTATGTTAATAAAATAGATTACAGTCTGAACAACTTAACATGTAAAAAATTGCACATTATTAAATATTTGCTGCAGGAAGTTGCAACTGTAAACAGATGGCTATGTGTATTTTACCTTTCACATAATCTGCCCTAATAACTACTTTCACTGTAGCATATTCACATCTAGTTTATTACCAGCACTCTTTCATAATATCCAAAGCTACAAGAAACCATTTCTCAATCACCAGCTGGCTCTAAATCATGCTGTCTGCGTGTTTAATTAATTAACATTAAACACACTGGTTTTGCCTACAAAATAAAAGCGTGAGAAGCTTGTTTACTGTAATTCAGTATTTGGAGTTGAACTGAGCTTTTACTTTGAAAAATTCTGAACAACGTTAAGAGTCTGTAGCCTGCTTGACACACCTCTGAAAGAGTCATCAGAAAATGTGATTCCCCTAAATGTCATCTGCCTGGAGATACTGGGGAATAGCAAAAGCGTCCGTAGGTTGATGGATGCGGATCAAACACTGAAACAAAAACAGTGTAGCACATGCCATGATCTGAGAAACATTCGCTGCAGAATCCATTTGTTGAAGAGAGAAAAAAAAATAATTGAAGGTGGGATTGAACATGCAATCCATGGGTTTTGAGCACTATGCCTTACCAACTGAGCTAACCATATAACATGTTCTTACAAGTCAATATTATGCCTCATATTCTCATCCACCATCTAATGGTTGAAAATATCACTGATGCAAAACTTATTTGCAGACCCCTGCAGTATATTATTACTACATCTTCTTCGTCTAACGTACATATTCAACATAGTGATGACTGTCTGTACTGCCTGAATTCTACCAGATGTAGAACAAGAACAACGTAGTGACGAAACCCTCTCTGTAGTGCTGTTTGTCCGTTTTCAGCTACTGTAGAAACATGACGATGCAACGTGGCGACCACCATGGAAGGGGGTGCCCACGGTAGATACATAGATATAAATGGCACATTCTAAGGTAATAAAAACATAACAGTTTATTATGCAAGGTCTTTACACACCATTGAAAACATAGTTATGGATCTTATATTGCATTTTCTGTCGATAGATCCTAAATATTACACACTGAACCTTTAAGTCATGTAATGACTTCTGCCTGTGGTCATGTTTCTGCCTTTTTGTGCTTGCTCCTGTGGAAGAATGTTATGATCTCCTCTCTGAGATCACAGAAACAATTCAGAGCTTTGGCTTTGCCTTTGCTCAGCTGTCACTGTACAAAAGCAGATGATGCTCAGCAGACATGTCTGAAAGAGCTGTTGGAATAAGCAGTGTTGGAGGCTTGATGTGAAATATTGCCATCACACTGTCCATTGTATTTTTAAGATCTCCACTTAATTTTGCGCAAACACGTTCTGATGCACAATGCAGTATAAGGACATCATCTGAGGAACAACAGCGAACCAACATTTGTTAGGTTTAACTAGAAGGATTCAGAAGCGGACACTAGGCTGATGATTAGAACACAGGCAAGATTTATTGACACGAGTCAGCTCAGGAATGGCCAGAGAGTAGGGGAGAGGGCTGAGGCTTCCAAGTCCAGCAGGATTCCAGCGATGGTGTTAGAAGCACAGATTAGTGCGGACAGATTGGCAGGCGGGTGGCAGGCAAGCAGCCAGGTACCGGTAAGCGGGCAGGCAACGACTCACAAACGGGATTGACTGTGGTAAACGGAAAACAACAAGTCAGGTACAGGTCACAAATTACTCAACTAGAACTAGAACTAGAAGAGTTGGCCAGAGCAATATACCATAGGAGGTAAACTGACAAAGAGTGGGAGCTGGACCAGAGTATTTCATTGCCGGAGTTGATTGTTGATGAGCCACAGGTGCAAGAAGCTGCAGGTGGTGATGAGCCAGAATGGACACGCCCACACACACACACACACACACACACACACACAGGACCTGACAGACAAGACTGACAGAGACAGCAGGGAAGGGAAAATTGGGAAAACACGAGGGGGAGGAGGCAAAGTCTAATCCTGACAACGTTTTTCCAAAACCACTCACTCTCCCTGCCCTACATGGAGCCTCATCCGTCACAAGCATGCACACACAGTCCATATCCAGACCACTGTCTTTGAAAAATGCAGAAATTTCCCAAAGATGATCTTGCCAGTTGTGCGTCCTTCTTACGGCACTAAGCCGAGCAATTCTTCTCAGAAGCATTTGCCATCAAAAAATTGTGCGGTATCAGTTTTGTCTGTGGACTCATTGACTGCTACAGACATGACATCAGCTTTTTTGAGTTCTTGTAACAGCGTTTCAAAAATATCTGTAGCTGGAATTTCAACCCTGCGAAGTGTCAGACGGGTACATTTTTAATAGCAGATGTCACACTAGTTTTAATTTTGTCATAATTTTTCATCTCATCCACGATGGCCAGCATGCATTATTTCCTATTATTTCCTATGAGTTCCTTTTCATCTTACCAAGTTCCAGGATACAGGAAGGGAAGATGCTGTAGAGCTCTTTTGGTCAGTGCATGACCGCACCACGGTAATACGGCTCTGATCGCAAGATGCAGTCAAACTCTGTTGTTTGTCCTGAAACTTAGGTGTTTCTTAATATGTTTCCTCCAAATATTATATTCTTTAACTATGGCATTGCACTCGTTGCACCGCATTATAGTATACAAATCTATTTGTAGATTTAAACTTGCTTGACATAAGTAATTATTCACAGTGATGAATGGTTACCATGAGTCCACTTTTGCATGACTTTAAAAAGGAAAGACCGACAAACAGAATACATGAAAACTAGAGAAAAGATAAAAAGGGTGCATTTGTATCAGTTTTTATCGGAGAACAAATGCAACACTGTCTTTTCCAGCCACTCCTCTTCTGTAAAAGTAACTTTGGTGGAAAGTAAAAGAAGAAAAGCTTTTTGATCACATCCTCTCAGGCTTGAAGACAGAGTTTTTAGTTCACTTAATAACATTAGTGTTGTGCTTCTCTCAGTTATACTTTCTCATGGTGAATGGCACAATTAGCTGCAGAGCTACTGTCAGGCATTACTGACTGCAGAGAGAAATTAGGCTAAACTGCTAAATAAATGGGCATGTGCTGCCACTCAGAACTCATCCCCCCTCACCTTCTCCTGCCCTCCCTGTCTTTCTCCTTTGCCTCCCCTTCTCCCATCCCTTCCTTCCTCATTGCTTCCACTCTCCCTCTACTCATCTTCTCCTCTCCCATACTTCCTCTTGCCTCTCAATTGCAGCAATTTAATTTTGAGAAACCCCACCCGCTCCCTCCCCCTAAACACACACACACAGAAATACATATCTTTGTACATAGAGGTTAGACGGTGTTCATGAGCCAAACACTTTTTTTTTTTAAATCAGAGAAAATACCTCTGCCAGATCCATACACAGGGTATATACATATATGGACATGGGCCACCACTGCAGAGACCTGGGGTTTGATTACACTATGTGCTACCTCATGGTCATGTGTTCCAACAAACGCTGGACTCAACAGCATCAGTCTTTTACATTAAGAGACTAGTTCCAAAGAAACATGCCAGTCTGTGAATTATCCTGAATAACTGAGGAGTTTTTCCAAATGTTGTCTTTTAAAAAAATAAAGATCCATCCGTCTCCGTTGCTAATGGGTGGAGGCAAAAGCTCCAGGTAGTGAGACATCAGTATTTTTCTCACATATACCATGCTAAGGGTTTTTTTCAGGGCTCTGCTGCTTTCATTAAAAACATAGGCAGTGCATGGATTTCACTGTCAGTAAAAAAAACACACATCAGCTCATAGCCATCAACTGAACGGACACTTAGCCTCAACAAAGGCATGATGAACAACTCTGTCCGCCCTCGCCTTAGGTTAGTTTTTTTTTCGGCTCAGTTCTACACGGACCTTCCTCATACAGACTCACTCTTAATGTGTAATGCACCTTTAACAATCAGCTCCTTTATTAGTCCTTTTTATCATGTATTTGTTGGAGGTTTCATTGACACACATTGTGGTATGCTGGACTTCCTAATGATCATGTGAAAAACTGACTGATATACAACTTGTTAGCCATCTGTGTTGTCACATCTCTATTATCTTCCAGCTATAAAAACATTTTGCAGATGAAAACAGTGAGACAAAGACCCTGTGAAATGAACTGGTGCACCTTCCAAAGCAAAGTTCATATCAGATCAAAATTAGACCTCATCTTGGCAGATGTCATTTCACCTGGGATGCCACAAGTTTTGGCATTAAAGTGTTTTACACATCCATGCAAAAAAATAGATTAAGCAGAACATAAACACATTTTGTGGTGCAGACACTATTAAATACCTATCCAGATGTCACTGCATACATTCTCTCATTTATGATGTGGATGAAAAAAAATATACACTTTTGATAGAATACCAATACCACTTCTACACCAGCACAAACATCTTCAGATCATTTGTATGATTCAGCCTTACAACACTGAACAGTATCCACCTGATTGTGTTGGTGCATTATATTGGGTTCTCTTGTGTTGTAGTACATTACAGTCTTTTGATTCTTGTGCATGATATAACAGCCACAGTTTGGTTTGGTGAATGGAGCAACCTATTTTAAGACATCCATGAGTTTCCATGTGAAAAGCTGTTGTCTCGAGCAGAGAATGAAGAGTTTCTTTGTCAGGAAGAAAGACCTGAACAAATCTGCAGTTTCATAAACTGATGTAGAATGACACAATGAGCCGATGTTCCCTAGTGGAAGGGAGAGAAAGAGAATGTTACAAATGTGCCTCTATCAAGCGCAGGATGAGTTTTTTTTTTTCACCCTGATAACAAATGGAGAAATCAGTGATATTAAAACAGACAAGGCCCCCTTTAACCTACTTGGCACAATTTGCTTGGAGTTAATAGTTTGTTGTTGGAGATTTGATCAGCAGCGAGCCAAGTGTATCACATCCAGTCTAAACAGTCCACAGTAGCTGTCACTTCTCATCACATCAGCACCGCTGCTATACCTGGCTCATTCACAGAGAGGCTGCTGCTGCTAAAGGAGGGTGTGTGAGTGTTTCCTTCAGGTACAACAACAAACATTTGGTTGTTGGAGGGTGTGTTTGTAAGAATATCTATATGTTTGTGCAAAGACAAATCATATCTGTTTTTATTTGTATTTTTTTTAATAATTAAAATATTATATTGTATTCTCTGTGTAGTTTGACTGATGCTACAAGATGCACTGTGTATTCTATGCTGCTTCTCTATGTGGGACCTCCTATTCTGTTCCTCCCTACTGTAGAAAAACCTGCTTTCATATTGGCTTATGTCATTTTCATTGACAATGGGGCAGACTGTTTCCAAATGTCTACAATAGACAGCCGTGGGCAGATTTTGCATACATACTGTGCGCCATCACCATCATTTAGGCTACTAATCGAGGAGGAGACTAGCCTGAGTGTTAGGTGAGGGATTCCTCAGAAGGTAAAAGTAAACATTACCGCAGTCGAGTGGCAGCAGGGATCTGGGGGTTTTTAATGGTAGAAATGTGGCAGCGGATGCTGTAACGTTATATGGATTGGAAGTGCCCACACTTGCAGTTTGTGCTCATCTTTTTTTTTTTCTTAAGTTGAAAGGTAATCCAAATAAAATTTTACCGTTTTTGCAGCGTCTCTACGGGGGATTCGCAGTGTTGGTCTGTTGTTTTGCATTCCAGGTCACCGCGCATGTCATGTGACTGAAAACTATGAATAGCCTATTGTTTTATTTTAAGTGTTTCCATATTTCAATATATTTAATTATCTGTTAAGTATTGTGTGTGTAGCATTAAGGGACTACAAACTTTGGTTTCATTATGCGACCTTGTCTTGTATAAGGACAAATAAACAACCTTGTACCTTGAATATTTTTTATATATATATATATATATATATATATATATATATATATATATATATATATATATATATACATACATATACATACATATACATATACATATACATACATATACATATACATACACACATACATATATACATACATACATACACATATATAGAGTGTATGGACACTATTTATTGGGTTTCTTCTGTCTTTATCAAGTTGTTTACATGAGATTTTGTAGATTGGCATCAAGCGTTTATTTTGTGTATTTGAAGGCGAAGCACTGTGACAGCTCTGTCACCTTCCTACAGGGCCTGACCTTATCTCCTGCACAGTACAGTTATGTGCAGCTATTTGAAAATTAGCTAAACATTTATTGGGGGTAATATAACCATGTACCTTCCAAATGTTTTTCAATTAGATATTCCTTCAGTACTAGTGTTGCTGCTAAAACTGCTGCAGAAAATGCATTTTCATAAACCCAGACAAAGTGATGTAAGAATAAAAGAGAGGTCATCCCAAGATGATAAGCAGCAGTTGTTTCAACCAGTGCTCAGAAACCACGTGTGTTTAATTTGAATTGATAAGCCCGGAGCAGGTCTGCTAACTTTAACAAATGAGGCATTTTAACCCTAATCAAAGCTTAAGCATAGTGTTGTCACATCATAAAACTGATTTCAACAGAGTTGGAAGACAAACAAATGACTGCTGATATTGTTTAATTTGCAGGACTAATTGGAATGAAATGACATGGAATAATATCTATGCTGCGCACACACATGTTCAACCTGTTCCTGCCTTAATAAATTATACTTTTCTCCCTAAAGTTAGTCAGAACAATTTGAGCATGTCAGCTACAGTATAAACTGCTTTGACCTGTTCTAGACAACAGGTTTAACAAACTCTGAACCGCAAATATTAGGGGCGATATGGAACCTGAGCCGCCCCTTTATTAAAACTTCAGTGTTGTGGTAATAAAGAGGCAACTAACGGAGGGATACCTCCTTACTCCTCAGAACAGAAACAATCAAAATGAATGAATTTTGTTACTTTGCAGACCTTAATTCAGATATATACACAGAAATAAATACATTTCCTAACGTTAACAAAGACTGACAAAGTAAAGTTCAATAAATGTTTCTGTGCATGTCCTGACATGCCTGGCGCTTACAGTGAACCAACTGTGCCCAGACAAATACCAACACAAGAGATATTTTGGCTCAGTTGTGCTACATGAAGGACAAGGACACACACATTCTGACGCAGGCCCCCTCATGGGGCCCAACAGTTTTTTTATGCGTTGTGGGATCCACCCTTTCCAGTGGTCCTACACTGCTGTAAAAAACAACATTAGATCTAAAAAAAAAATCTCAATCATTAATATCACTTCAATTTGACAAATTTAAAAAGTTTTGTCAAAAAAGGTATTTGGCCCCTTGTGGGGACCGTTTCTAGGATTGCCGACTTGTGGGGTCCGCCCACATACACACCAAGTTTTTATATGTTAATGGGGCCCAAGGTCACTATCTGCAGCTGCTGACACCAGCCTTTATTATTACTCCCAGTTTCCTTATTTTGGACTAAAATAGTTATTTTTGTAATGAGTAATTATGTATACATGTGAAACTTTCCATCTGCCTTTACAGATTACAAGACATACGGCTTCAAAGACAGTTTTATGACAAAACTGAAATGACGAATTTTATTGTAATGACAGTTTATGCCACATAGTTGTCAGTCAAACTTTTTATGAAATGATTTAAACAAATTATTAATTTAATGTCTAGAGGTCTGTACAATCTGCACTCAATGTTTGAACAACATCAGCCTGAACTTTTATGTAAACCCAACAGTTTCTCTTATATAGGCATTATATATGTTTCATTGGACTGCATCCATAATATCATGTTAACAGTTAAAGTTAAAGTTGCTCTTTCCAGTGAAGCCTCAAATTTTGAAATCAAGATACAGAGATATTTAAAGAAATGAAAAATCCTTTGAAATATTTAACATATGCCCCACACACTTTCAATGTTCAGGCCCTAAAATAAAAAAAATGTATTAAAATAAATAAGAAAATCAATATCCATCCATATAGCCAACATCTGGTCAACATCCATCCAGCCATCATCTACCCTACATCCATCCAGCCATCATCTACCCTACATCCATCCAGCCATCATCTACCCTACATCCATCCATCCAACAAACATCTATTCAACATCCATCCTACATCCATCAAATAAAAAATAAAATTAAAGAACTGTGAAATGTGTATATTTGTTGGCCACTGGACAGCCATAAAACCTGAGCAAACCCCTACAACAACAACAAGGTTACAACAGAACACAACCAAAGACAAAACATTTTAAGATCCTACCTCTAATGTTTTGGTTTTACCTCAGTTCCATTAGGTGCTTTCACACTAGACTTTTCTTCTCAGGGCTGTAATGCGATTTTTAACATAATATTTAACTGCTTTCCAGTCTCTGTTTGAGAGCTTGAGGTTCTGCAGTAATACAGCGCTGACACTCTTCTTTACCAGGAACTTGATTCCTTAAAATAAATCTCCTCAAATGTGTGTCCACTGCAGCACACTCGTCTGGGGTCCAGCTTCTTTTGATGGCTGTTTGTTTTCCTATGTAGGCAAAAACACAAAACATTGTAGGTTTTCTTTTATAAAGAAATTTTTATCTTACTTAACCCTGTAAGACCCACTGTTTCAGAATTACAACAATTGTGGTTATTTCCCAAAACCCCTTTTGTCTTTTTTTTTTATTGTTTGTTTGTTTATACAACCACATCAATATGATCTGTGGGTCCTACATTTTATTCCCACCATGTAATTGGATCCAGGATTTGTATACAAAGCCCACCCCCCTTAAGTCAAGAAGTGACACATCCTACAACTTTCTGATCAAGCAACATCCCTTTGATTTACTGGACTGGATTCATCTTGAAGTAAGTAAAATGCTTGGAATGTGTTTTTCTGTGTTTATTACAGTGTCTAGAACAAGGACATGTACAGTAAATGTTGAAAATATGCCCTACATTTTGTTTAGAGCTTGTTTTATAAATGTTGCGATATTACAATGTTGGATGAGAGTGGTAGTCATAATTGCCCTGTATTTAAGAGGAACATCTAGCCTGGTTAAAACCAGACCATTCTCAGTTGTAACTGAGTTATGGTCTGGCAAAGCGTCATAGACAAATCATTTCCAGAGGGGCATCACCAACGGATGTCGCGGGTAGGCCTAAAACCAATCAGAGCGATGAAGGAGATGATGTATGCAGAGCGGCGGCCGGCAGAGAAACATCTCCGAGTGTTGTTCTTTGCTCGGTTTTTAACAAAAAGGAAACATTCAAACCGCTTAAAACAGACGCGATAGCTGATTCGAACGAGTGATGTTCGACGGCGGCATCCATCTTTGTAATGTAGGCTACAAAATCTGCTTCAAAATCCCAGCGCTGTCGTCATCGTGTAAAGCCCGCCCCAACGTTTCTGATTGGTGCCGCGATTTCGGTGGATTGGAAATGGGCTTGAATGAGCTCTTTGCCAGACTAACTTTCAGAGCAAATCTAAATTTGCCGGAAGTTGTCTGGGTTTTCCCAGGCTAAGGAACATCTTGAGGGGAACTTAAATGAAAATGTTCACATTTATACAGGATTTAAACATTATACCCTTTAGCTTTATATCGGATTACATATTCTATACTGTATTAGAGACTAAAGTTGAAAGATATATTGCCATATCTAAACATTATAATTTGCTATCACATTCTGCAGGACTTTCTAACAAAGAAATTCTGTTTGTGCAAATCTGCCCTTTCTTAGTCTACTGATAAACAAAATGTTCTTATCAATTTATAGTCAAAGAGCTTATTATCATTAGGCCTAAAACCTTTATTTAACCAGGTCTGTCCCATTGAGATCCAAGATCTCTTTTGCAAGAGACACCTGGCCAATCCTCCAAGTTGTGCGGGATGCTCCTGGTGCTTTGTTCTGACACAGGTGTAAATGTTCATCACTGTTTTTGTTGTAAACTGGACGCTGAATGCATTCCTGTAAGGATTACAATCACAGTCTACTATAGGTGAGCCATTAGGGTATAGCGTGACCAGTGAGATGTGTGAATAGGCTGCTTCAGTCCAAAGTGTGAACACGTCATAATGAGGCATGTGTGCTATTTGTATATACAATGGAAATTTGTTTCAATTTTATCTTTTTCATTTCAGAATGCCACCAGCAAGGAGAAATCCTCGGTACAATGTGCACAATGTAATTGCCATCATCCAAAACGGAGAAAGTGATGTGGACATAGACTTTGACGACACTGATGCAAGTGATGAAGAATCAGATATTGATGTCTCTGTGGACAAAGAAAACCAAGAACCTACCGATTGTCCAGCTAATGTGAATATTGAGCCCGGGCAATCAAAGAAATAAATCATGCCACAAGACAGACGTCACTGATTTTTCTGGTCAAGCTCTCACAGATGATGTCACCTCCCTCCACACACCACTGCAATACTTCCAAAGGTTTGTGTCAGAAGATTTGGTTCAAGCTCTGGCAACAAATACAAATGAGTACAGCATTCAAAATGATGAAAGATCAGTCAACACTAATACAAAAGAAATACAGGCAGCATTGGGCATGTACCTGAGGATGGAACATTACATTTTGTAAACAATTTAACCGTGCCAGAGACTGAAAAGAGGGACAAACTCTGGAAACTCAGACCCCGGCTTGATTCACTCAGAGAAAACTGCCTGCAGGTGGTACCAGAAGAGCACATTCCATGGACAAGATGATGATACCCTTCAACGGGAAGTTCAGCAGCATCAAGAAGTATATGTAAGGTAATCTATGCTCATGGGGCTTTAAAGTATGGGTGAAAGCTGGAATCTCTAGCATGATGCTTGACTTTGATGTTTACCAAGGGAGCAACAATGATGTACGAGTTAAATCTAAACTTGGATTGTCAGGTGATGTTGTAATGAAGCTTGCCTCCACATTTCCAAAGGGTCAACACAACAAGATCTAGGCAGACAACTACTTCACCTCCGTTCCACTGGTAGTGAAGCTCCTTGAGCAAGGAATCCATTATGTGGGAACAGCCAGGCAAGTGCATCTACCCAACTTTAATCTTTACATGTGAAGAGCTTGAAGAAGAAGGGCAGAGGAAGCTTTGACCACAGAGTAGAGGGGGAATCTGTGCTGTCAAATGGTACGACAACAGGGCGGTGACACTTCGCTGGACCAGAACCTGTTCAGGAGATTCAACACTGGGACAAAGCCGCCAAAACCTACATTGACGTTAGAAAGGCTTCCATTGTGGGCATCTACAATAAATACATGGGAGGTGTGGATTTGTTGGACTCATTTACAGCAAAACACAAGTATGCACTGAAATCCTGGCGGTGGTACATGTACATCTTCTGGCACACAATCACCCTTGCTGTGGTCAACACCTGGCTCCTCTACAAGCAGCACAGCTTATGCTCTCAGGATGCCAAAGGAGATACTGAACATGAGAAAGTTCCAAGCACAGCTGGCTTCCTCTCTCATTACGGTAATGATCTATTTGTGCTATTTACCTTGTTTGTGATAAATCAGACTGGAATTTGAGATGTACATAAATTGATACATTTGTTCTTTATATTCTAATCTGGTGGACACAACACTGAAAACGCCAAAGAGAGGACGGCCATCTTCAATCAACAAGAGCCCAGAGACAGGAGCCCTCTGAATAGTGGAAAGAGACCACACATGGATGATGGAAGTCCAAAGGCTCCCTCTTCTAAAAAGTCACGCAAACCACCGCCCATGGATGTGCGCATGGACCAAACTGGACGTTTCCCCCTGAAGACAAAGAGAGGGCACTGCAGACATTGCAGTAAAGGGTACACCAATACTCAATGCATTAAGTGTGATGTCCGCCTCTGTTTTTCAGAGGACAGGAACTGTTTCTGGGATTACCACTATAAGTAAAGGTGGACTTCACACTGAGCACATAGATTTCAGTGGAGAGCGAGAGAACACTGCAGACATTGCACTGTTAACAATGTAAATAAATAAAGTTCTTATTTGTTGGAATAAACAACTCTTCATAATAACATGACTGAGATTATTATTCATTTTATACACTGGTTTGGTAAAAACAAACACTGCAAATTAATCCTTAATTATGCAGCTTGATGGGCACCTCTTCGGACCTGACGCGCTGCCCAGCTACGCAAACGCAGCTACGTGGATGTACTCTTGTAATTGGCCAGAGTAATCACAAGTCTCCAGATGTTTTGGTCTCGTTGCTGAAAGAGTGCATGAAGGAAAAACCCCAGCCCCCCTGTGCTGCCAGCTTCTCCAAGCCCCGTGATCCCTCTTTTGCCAAAACAACCATGAGAACGACCGACAACTGGCTGAAGGAAGAGCTGCAACGGGTGAATGAAAGGCAGAAAGCAACGGAGGAGTGCCTGCTCAGACGCATTCCGTTTAGTTTTGCTTTTTAACTTTATTTATAGTTAACTGTTATGATTGCATTCTTTTTTCTTTGTGTGTTGCTGACGGCATTACATTATAATTCTGGAAAAGAAACTGCAACAGGATGCTTTTACCCTACACTCGAGTATAAACACACACTCTCACTTAAAGCAATTTTATTCTTTTTTGCATTTCACAAAATAATAATAATAATAATATTTTCTATTTATAAGGCACTTTTAAAAGGTCATTTAATAAAGTCAGCTGCATGTGGAGGCTTAATGAGACTTGGATGAAGGAACACTAGCAGTTAGGAGGTATTTAAGGTGATTATAGGTTGTTCGAGTTTTTCAACTGGTCACTGTACACCTCCGTTGTTGGAGGAAATGCAAGCATTGTTCCTGAGTAAGTCCATAAAGTGTTGAAGTTTTTTTTTTTTTTTAAATACAGACTTCTTATTGATATAAAGGTGATAATGCCAGTCTTTCCCCAACCCCACAACCTGCGACAATGCAGGCTCACAAGGTCTGTTCCTGCAACAGCTTCTTTCAAGTCACTGTCAGGCTTGTGGCACCGGACAGTAAGGAGGGACAGACATATTTCAAGTGTTGAGTCAAGGAAGCAAAGTAAAAGCCCTTAAAAATAAATGAGCAGCTCTGGCCCAAAAGAGAGTGCAAGCCCCAAAGCTTACCTCTCTTTTTTGCAGACACACTCCGGTTTTGGACTTGTGATGTGGAGGGACATTCTTGCAGGGATGACATGCTGACCTCATCTTCTGACCCCTCTTCTCTTGGCATACTGACATCTGGACAAAGAAATAACTTTATTGTAGTATACACTACATGAAATATGTAATAGCCGTCCGTACAGTGGTTGTGTTATTTTATAAAATAATTTAGTATATTCAATTCAGTTTATTTATATAGCGCCGATTCACAACAGATGTCTTCTCAAGGCACTTAATAAGAAGTCAGTATATGGGATTTGTGTCTCTTAAAGAGAGACAGTTTATTTCATCCCGTCTCCTATAGTCCTAAATTCTTTTCAAGTGACTAGTGACGTGAAAATATTAGTTGTCATGTTAGCCCAGGGATGGGCAACTCCAGTCCTCGAGGGCCACTATCCTTTAGGTCTTAGATGTTTCCCTGCTGCAACACACCTGATTCAAATTAAATAGATCAAACAGCTTGTTGCCAAGCTCTGCACAATGAATCAGGTGTGTTGCAGCAGGGAAACATCTAAGACCTAAAGGGTAGTGGCCCTCAAGCAGTATATTTCCTCATATAGTGTACGGACGACAGACCGTCCCACGCAGTCCACTAGTGCTGAAGTAGCTGTGCGCCGAAAAGATTGTATGTTGGACAATATAAGATGAACTGATTTCATCAGACAGAAAGCGACTGTTGTTACTGACATTACAAGTAGAATTAACGTTTAGGTTAGTGTGCCCTCACCTACTGTTTATAGGTTGCTCCAATCTCACGGCGCAGACTTCACGCAGGGATTGCACGGCTACTCAAACATTTTTCCTCCTCAACTGTGTACGAGTACACAGTTACAGAGAGACGAGTATGAGTACACAGATGAGGAGGAAACATGTCAAGACGACAAGGCTGTACGAGTTTATTTGAAGTCATCTAACCCGATGGCATATGCGTTTGAGCCAGTGATGAGGAGGAGGGTTGAGAGACCCGTTTTTGGTTGAGGGAGCTGCAGCGGCTCCGGACGGAGATGACAGTGAGGAGAGGGTCGGCAACCCTTTGCAGTGCAAGTGTGGTCACTGCGATCAACCGTGGAGTCTGTTTGCTACCATGAAGCAGACTTGGATAATGTGCTCAGGGAATTGTCCTGCATCACCTTATCGTGCACATTCCAGATGTTCTGTAGTGACAGGGACCTTTTTGGAGTAGCTGTGCTATCCCTGTATGAAGTCCGTGCCGAGAGATTAGAGCAACCTATAAGCAATAGGTGGGTTCACGCTAACCTCAAAGTTAATGCTACTTGTAATTTCAGGCAGTACTGACGCAGTGTTCAGTTTTAAAACTGGGGTTGTGTTTGACTGATTGTGCAGCCTCTGCATCAGACAGGTCTCCTGACAGAGTTGCAGGAGAAAGAGGTGGGTGGGACAAAGAAGGGAGGTGGAGTTGTTGATGTTCAAATTTTTGCCACGTGCTGTGTGAAATGCACGAAAGGTAAGAATTGCGTTCAAGCTCACCGGTTGCAGACACTCCCTGGTTTTGACTTTGTGATGTGGAGGTACATTCTTGCGTGGATGACATGCTGACCTCATCGTCTGACCCATCATCTCTTAGCATACTGACATCTGGAGAGGGAAATAACTTAAGAATACAATACACAAAATATCTAAAACGGATCATTTAAAAATCAATTTAGGAACATCGTATACACATACCTTCAATGTCCTCTGCTAAAGGTCCCTCCATGTCAATGGTCTCTAAAATGATAATTGATAAAAAATTGAGTTTGGAAAGCTGAAACTATGGGCAATCTGCAAGAGTATACAACAGTAGCATTATCTCTCATCCCGTCACCATTACTGCCCTATGTTTTACATGGTAAATAGTTGTTTTCTGAATGCGGAAGACTAAATGTCATATATTGTGCCTTCAAGAATATAAAGTTAATTACCATTCACATCGACTTGTATTTCATCGAGGCTCTTTCCTTTGTAATCTCCTAGGCGTCCTTGTTCCATTGCCAGGAGGACTTTACTTACTTTGGCTAATTGGAGGGTGCTTTCTGGGAGCCTGTAGTGTTTCCTGTGAACAGCGATATTATGACCAAGGAAGTCTGCCAACTGGTCGAGCTCGGTGGTTTTGAGGTTCAGAACAGTAGACAGGGTAGCAATATGTTTCCTCAGTTGAATTGATGTTAGCGCTTGAGGATTTTTTATGTCAGCACATTCACTGACAAATTGTCTAATGCAGTCAAGCCCTGAGGTAATGGGCAGATTGTGGCAATGCAAACAGATATTCATTGTCCTTTAGCACCCCACATTCTTCTCTGCTCTCAGTAAGAGCATCAAGTGATTCTCTCATTAATGGGGTTAGAAGAACAGGAACCTTCCTTCCTCTTTTTCCAACAATTGCTATTCGCACAAAATGCCTGCAGAGCTTCTGCTCAAGCGCTGTGAGGGCCAAATTTACATCTCCCTGTTCCTCTGATGTGTCCTTCGATAAGTATGCAGACAGGCGCATTCGGGACACTTCACCTGCTCTCCGCCGATTAAAAAGCATAACTTGAGTCAGTGTTACTTTTGCAAGTTCCTTCCAATTTGTGGATGAACGATGTTCTTTTAAATCTTTGAGATGTTGCTGTGGTTTTCTTCTAGATAGCAATGTAGCCTTTGGATATCTTGTGTAAGAGGTAAAAGTTGCGGTGCATTCCATTTGGCCCGGTTAAGCTGGGTTAATGCCTGGCCTGCAATATCAAACCTCCAACTATCTAAATACAACTGTGCGAACTCCTCAGCATCTTTAATGGTTTCTTTATCTTTCTTTTTCAGTCCTTCGGACTTGATAAACATAGCCAACGAATGCAGGCTGTGTCCTACCTTGCGTGCAAGAGAGGGACATTGGTATATGCCAGTTTCCTCACTGAATCCAGATAGGTTCTTTGCAGCTCTGACAACCTGGGAGTACTGTTCAGGTTTGATGAGTTCTTGAATGGTCTTCACATGTGTGATTTTTTTAGCTTCCAATAAAAGCCTGCCAAGTTCTCAGTTTTTGGCGTATATACTGGTGTTGACTGACTTTCTCATTCTTTTTGAACAACCTGAACCCATAATTGAGGATGCAGTTGTCTCCTTTAATTGCAACTGCAATCTTGTCCTGACTCATTACACTCAAGAACTTCCAATACGCGTCTGTATATTCCGATGGAGAAGGTTCAGCGAAAGCACAATGCCTGAACTCTATTTTTACCTGGTTTAGTACTTTTGGGTTTGAAGCTGCAGACTTGCTCTGACTGGAGGACTCGCTTCCACTCTCTCTGGAGGATCTACTTCCTCTCTCTCTGGGCTTAAACTTGCTCTGACTGGATGATGCACCTTTGTTCTTTTTTCCTTTTCCAGGGTTAATTCCATACTGCTATCACTTTCTGTGCTTTCATCCATGGGATTTGGAATATACTCCTCTTCGCTACCTAAGTTTGAGTCATCCGATTCCATGAGATTTATCTGAATCTTTAAAAACAAACACACATCTGTTAATAACTATTTTTGCAACATTAAATATAAAAAACCTGAGGATACTGATTGAACAGGCTCAGGATACTAAATGAAGAAAAATCTGTATGGACCATTTTCAGTACAAGTAAATTTACAAATTAGAAGAATCCCCATCAGACTCACTAGCAAGAGCAACAGACATTTTCACAATCGTAAACCCCCCCCCAAAAAAGACTTACGGGACGGCAAGACCTTCTTCTCAGTTTCTGTGAATCCCTTTCAGACTTAAAAGGAGTCTCCTCTGCGCTGTCACTACTTTAATCATAGAGACTGTGGGTAAAATCTTGTACTCTATCCATCTGCAAAAAGGGAGACATGGAGATATTTTGCTGTATGATTGCTGTATTTTTTTTATTGATAGGGAGACCATTCAGAGGTTGTCAGGTGAGCTAGACACCTATGAAAATTATTGACCAATATTACCCCTCCATCCACCTGCTGAGGCCCATGTCCAAACTGCCTTCCAGGTGGAGTAAACGTTGACAAAATTATTTAAAAAAGAGTAACGTTTCAGTTTTCATGCATTTGATTGTTAAATTTAATGACTTCACAGCAAATGATTCATCATAATGATATAGTGTCATTCCTGTAGACATGGAACTACTCAAGAGAGAGGGAGAGATTAGTCAATAATTTAATCAGTCAGAAAAGAAGAGTTGAGCTTCTCTAATAAATGATTACTGATTGATTGTTGGTGATCTCTATTTAATTGATAATTAATGCACCAGGCGAGGAGGAGGACTCGACCGGATTTTGGCAACAGAGACCGGCCGCATCGTCCGGGAGTGATAGCGTCGGCCTACCGGGGTTTGTCCCGGTATGCTGGCTGACCAGTAGCCTACATCACTGGGCACGTTGTATCTTATTTTTTTTTTTTTTTTTTTTAAGCACACACCTGAGCGCTGATCACTGGACATCACTCCTGCAGGTGTTTATGCCAATCCAATAGATTCAATTTCAAATGAGTCCATTTAAATTCAGATTTTAAAAGCAATTGTTCAAAACAATTGATTCAGGTTCAAAGTGAATGATTCCCATTCAAATATAAAATTCAAATTCACTTACTAGTGGCAAAAAAATTTACATAAACAAGTTAATTATATTGTTAAAATGTGTTTTGGGGCTTACCAGAATGCTTTTTGTGCGTCTCAGTGGTGGAACAAGTTCATCATCCGATTGATTGTTGGAATGGTTGCTTGGAGAAGCCTCATCACAAGTTTCTTTCACAACAGTTTCATCTGAATCGTACAAATGATCTGAAACATCTGGGCCAATATCATTCTGCCCTATAATAACATCCAGGTGTGGGGTGGGAGGTTCGTTTTCCATACCATCCTCATTAGTTTCATCACTATCTGGATAATCAACCAGTGAAAATCCTTGGACAGTAAATACCTAAAAATAAACAAAAATTCATTAAGTATGGAATTAGAAAGGTTGGCCAAAGAAACATGGCATGGTCTGACTAAAAATCTAAATCCAGAAATGTGAACATCAGCCCTTTTAGACAGTGTACAATTATAAATGTTAAAATCAGAGTACAGCTATACTATAGTATTACAATACTATCATATAGTTGCCTGAGGAAGACCATTTGGATCGAAACCTTTGTTTTTTAGTCAGTAAAAAAGGTAACTGAGCTTTAACCCAGTATGCAGATTTTCTTCTTTTTCCTCCCCAGATGTTACCATAATGCATTAAAAGGTGCCCCACAAGAATGGGACTGGAAAGATGCCAGTGTGTGTTACATTACCTGGCCTTTACAACCCAATAAGGTCACCTGACTACTTTAAAGCCCCATGAGCATTGGTCCATGGTCCAATTGACCATTACAGGGGTTTTCAGTGCATCAAATCAAAATATTTAACATCAAAATTCAAATCAAAAAGATGCTTTAAAACATCTAACAGCTCAGACACAGTATACAATTACGAATGTTAAAATCACAGTTGAGGTCATGTCAGGTGTTGCCATAGTGCATTAAAAACAATTACAGTAAGAACTGGACGGAAGGGCCCCACATGGGTCAGACTACAGACATATGAGTGTGTAAAGGAGAGACTTGAGAAACAAATGTATTTGGAAAGATGGAAGGACCCCATAAGAACATGACTGGAAACATGCCGGTGTGTGTGACATTACCTGGCCTTTAACAGCCAATATAAAGCCACATAAGCATTGGTCCACTTTAGTAATAGAACACCACCACATACATGTCAGCATAGATGAATGTGTTTGAATGTACTTTTACCTGTGTGCAGGTCTGATCTGGGTTAGGTCTATCATTAAGCATCTGAGGAACAGGGCTGGTCTCATTCTCTTCTGCTGCGGCTGGAGCTTGGGTTTTTTTTCAACTGGATTGCAGATAAAGAAGAACTCATTTTAACACACATCACAGATCAAAGATTAAATGCATTTCCATAGACAGTCAAGAGTAATATTGGAAACATGGTTAATATTGGAGAAATACAAAATTTGCTTTTGCAACAAAAAAAATTTAAAAAAGAAATCTCTAGACTTAATCTAACCAACTCACCTTACTGCACCAAGGCCATTTTGAATCACCATAGTTGTAATCAATTTCATCTCCTATTTCTATTTTCTTCAGAGAAAAAAGGCACAAATGTGGTTTGTTGTCAACTATGATTTTTTTCATAACGCAATTTGGATTTTGGTGGTTGTCATTGACCAATCTTCCGAGAGATAAATCTTCTTCAGATTGATCCAGGCTGAAAAGTATCAGAAAAAAAAGTTTTATTGAAAGAGTTATTTTCAAAAGAATTTAAGAGTATTTGTGCTTAACTCATTCATCAAGTATTAAACCCTTGTTTCAGGGTTAACTCGTAAATTTCTCTAAATCAATACAAAACATCCATCTTTCAATGTTTACCATAAGTGATGATTCTGCCACTGAAAGTCAAAGAGAAATGTGCTTTCAATCTCTGAGTATTTTCTTGACTTGCATTCCTCCTGTGTGAGGAGTTTACCCCTGTACTCCAACACGAAGTCCCCGGGTTCAATGGGGGTGTGTGGCAAACACTCCTCTTCCTACAATAATATATATTAAACATTTCATTCTGGGACTCAAAAACAGATACTACAGTATTTTCAAAGTGAGGTTGATGTTCTTGCGTCTAGTCAGTGTATTACCTGCAGACAATGCTCAGCACTCTCCCAGTTGTGATACACACTCTACAGGTAAAGTGCTTTTTTGATCAGACTTTGTGGCCAAAAAATGTTTTTGATGCAGACCCATCCACATCAATGCATCATTGAGGTCCTGTCTATGCTCTGTTTGGTTCCCTTAAAGGAGTCATGACCTGTAATTTTCCTTTTCCACGAGAATCAATAGCCGCGTTTCCACTGTCGGGCCAGTGCGAGCCAGGGCTTTAAACTGGGCCGAGCCGGGCTAATGGCCTCGGGCCAGGAGCACCGGGCTCAAAATCTGTTGCGTTTCCACTGTCTGGCCAGAAGCTCCACAGCACGGCCCGGCTCTGGCCCGACAGTGGAAACACGGCTATTGTATGTTATGATTGCCTAACGATTATACACTGGCCGGGAAGCCGATATTTAAAAAGTGAAGCGTTTGTTTACCCCTAGGTTCGTAAACCAGCCCACGTGCACTCAAATACGAGATTTTAATTTCTGCCCCGACTTGACGTCAAGACGGGGCAGGATATACCATATATGGACACCGCAGACCTATGCTGCAGGAAGTCCGCTCTGCCCCTCTCCCCCTCATATTCAGTTGCGAAAGATGCAGAAACGTAGTGCACACGTGAGTTGCTCTGCTGTTGACTGCCAGAATCAACATGTAACTTAAATGTGTTTTCTCTCCCAAGAACGGACCAAGCTGTCAGGGACCAGTGGATTAAATTCATTTTTAATGACGCGGTTCCTACAACCCTTCCCACTGGCTTAACGTTAGGTGTCTGTGCTAATCATTTTACGCCGAATCGTTCACAAATTTGAATGTCTAAAAAACCACAATGTAAAACAAGGCAAAAACACCACATGATAGCAAATGTTGATCTCAATAACAACTGTAAGCTGATAAAAAAAAGTAGACTACATCTCCGTTAATGTAATCTACATTAAATAAAAGGTATAATGAATGTCTCAGTCAAAATGATTGTTTTTACCATTCAGAGACATCTTGATGTAGACGTCCTTCCATCGACTCTACATCTTCCCTTTCCAGCTCAGGTTCAGAGTCTGGCTCGTGCATGTACGGTTGAATTCCGTAGGTCGCGGCCAGGTCGGGTTCATTCACAACTTGCGCCATGATGTCATTTTGGAATGATATGCTGAAGTTACCTGCGGTGTCAACACCCCTCCTTCCTGCCACCAATCAACGCGCCCCTTTGCATTATTAAAATGACCGGTCATGACAGCCAAAATATCACACCAGATCTCGCGAGACAATAATGCCTTCAGAAATAAGGGTCAGAGGAGCTCAGTGTTTATTTTTTTTCCACTTTTCTTTTTTAGAAGGGCCTGAAAGGCTATAATAGAACGTGGGTATCCAAGGTAATACTAAGTTATGACTCCTTTAAACTGAGAGTGCCGTGTACCATTTAGTGCAGGTAACACCAGTGAAGCGTAAGAACATCATGCAACTCAGACTTTTGACACAGACAGACAGATGTACTATACTGATCCAAAACTGGAAAAATACATTGTAGCCGCAGCAAGGCATGAAACTAAATATTAAATAGCAATATAAAAAACAGAAAGTATTCCTGATTTACAAAATAAATATAGGACACAGAAAAGCAATATAACAAACGTATATACAACAAATAGAGAGACTAGTTAAATAATGTATTGTGCAAATGAGCTTTAAAGACCCACTCAGATGAAAATCATGTTTTTCGTGTTGTTAACATGTTCTTGTGGCATTTTTCTAAAGCTAGAGGACATATCTTTAGAAAATTAAGCTCAAAATTGCATTTTTGAGTATTTCTGCATTCAAATGGCTGTGAACCAATGGCAGTCACTAAAAGGCAGCCTAAAACAGACTGGAGTTGTGATGTAATAACTCTGGGGGGGCCCCCAAGCTCCTGCCCCACTCCGCTCAGGTTCTGAGGAGTAGAGAAGACAATGGCGGATCAACACCTGTGTGCTGTAGTGGGTTGCAGTGCTAAGAAGAGAGATATTGGTATTAGCTTTCATAATTTACCGCAGCGCTGGCTCCGCCCACAACACAGAGGCGAATTGCTAATGAGCACAGCTGGGACACTTAGGCAGAAGATCACTAACTTTGTCAGGCGGGGAAATTATATTGCCAGATGCCTAGCATGCAACTTAGCCTACATCTACCCAACGAACTAGCCATGACTGGTGGGGACGATGAAGCTGCTGCCAGGAGCTTTGAATCTCAGGTGGCTATATGCATCGTTGTTGTACGGGGCTGTACATTGTTCCATTTACACTTGGTCACAAATCCGATTTTCAACTCCCGCACTATATACTGATTTTAATGGAGTTAAGATATGTGCTGCATTTTATTGATCGTCAGCTAAAATGTCAAAAATCAAAGAGAGAGTGGCAACAGCGCGATGATTGTGTGTTAAGCATCTGTGACTTAATTTCACTTTGATTTGCGATAGTTTGCAAGTTGGCTTGATGAATAGATGCTCAGCTGCGCCGTGTTGCAGTAGCGTCATCATATCTAGCTATAACATGACGTATAGCCTATAATAAAACACCCTCACACGTTTATTTTTTTGCATTTTTGGGAGGAGTAACATTTACATATGTGGTTTCAACAACCAGATGCACATACACTTGTCCGATCACAGAAAACATGAAGTGAAGTGTAAACAGCCCCCGAGTGGTGGTATGTCAGCGAGCTTTGCTTGGCATAATTTAAAATGGTTGGTCGCAGAGTAAACGGTCACGACAATGCTCTTCTTCTGTTGTTTGTTTACACTATGCACAAAACACAGGTAGCCTAGATCGCGCAGTAGGGTGTTTCATTCATGTTAGCTGACGACACCTTGTGTCCCCGACAGGAAAATACCCAGCTGCGTGTTCTGTGAATGTAGGCGCGGTGTCAATTTAGAACACATAGGAATTGCGCGAAAATATAACGATATTCGAAAATGCTTTTTTTATGATCGAATTTCGCACGCAGTTCCGACTATTCGAAGATCGCGACTCATCCCTAACATCAACAATAATACTTTTTTGCTTTTGAAATGCACAAGTTGTGTCAAGGAATCTTCTGCAACTTACCTTTGTAATGGTCAATGAATCTCGGCATAAACCCATCCTTGTCAGTGCAAGACAGAATGTATGTCTTTGCATCGTCTATAGGCTTTTTCCTCCTCCTTGTGGACATAATGGCTCTGTGAAAATAATTGTAATTCGTACTTAGTCAAGGCAAATCTCACAAAAAGGTTTTTGAAAAATAGCAAGTCACAAAAAAAAAAATCTATTATTAAAATAAGTAAATAAACAGACATTCATACAAACACATAGACACTGCAACAGCTGTGTACTGAGCTTTGCTATTGCAAGATGCACATTGTTTATCATCAAACACGGGCTAATGAAATATGCAAATTCTGAAATGTGCATACTGAAAGCTGACCGAGCCTGTTGAAGCCGAGAAGTTAACTGTTAGATGATAACCATGTTGTGCTGCACAGACACTCCGTAATCAATTTAAACTAGGGCTGTCAAACTTAACTTCTGGTACAGCAGCATGGCGGCGTTGCCACATGACCACTGACTGACATATGCAGCGTTACATCCTTCCTCATACATAAGCGCATGGATGGTTATGGGGGGGGTCCAGGGTAGGCCGGTACCACCAGGACAAAAGCTTGGTGAAAACTTCCCTTAGAAGTATTGAGTCTAAACAAGCAAAGGTTTCACATCTTGCTACATTTGTTGATCAGTCACAGTGATGCTCTGAAATTTAAGAATGTGTTTTTATTTGTTAAAAATGTGGGTCAATGACGTGACGCCTAAATTTTCTGTTCGACTGCATTTTTTCAGGCAAAAATGGGTTTAAATGCCTAAAAAGATACTGCATATTTGTAGTACCTCTCCCATGTATGTACTCACTTTAACTTTTCAAAAACCTTTACTTATTTGTTATTTTTTTGTTATTTAAAGTGTCAAAACATCATGTGGTGCGTAAGTTCGGCCATAACTTCTGTTTTGAAAACATCTTTGATATTGATTATTATTGAGTGACTCCGAAACGGCACCGTAGCTTCAGTCCTGCGTTAGCTTCTGGCTAACCTCCATCAGCGAGTCCTGCCCTGTCTTGCTCACAATTCACAACCGATTCCACCTTTAACGACACGACTTCACTGCACCCCGTCTCTGCCCCGCTGTCATGTCCGTGGTGACGTTATTAGGTTAAGCCAACTGCTAATAGTAATATTATGTCGCTAACGTTAGCTACATGGCAGCTAAACGAAGTAGCAAACGTCACAATATACTGTAACGCCAAAATAAACTCACCATGAAAACCATGCCTAGCTTACCTGTTGCATGAAGAGGTCGGTATTTGTAAAAATATTCAGATTTCCAACCACTCCGTCTTCTGTCTTCAATCTTCTATCCTTGAAGTCTTCTTCTTCTTCTTCTTCTTGCAATTTCCGCAGTTTTCCTTACATTCGCGGCTGATTGTACAGTGCAGTAATTTCATTGGCCAAAGGTTTCAGATTCCCGCGGTGTGTATTCGATTTCGCGGGAAGTGTATATCCTGACTTCCGGTACAAAAAGGCTTGACGATACACACCTTCACACACTTACCCACTTTTTGCTACCTTACGGGCCACTTTTTAGAAATGAAAAAAAAAGCAATGGTAGCATCAGGGGAAGCTGCTGAGCTCATTTTAATTGAAATCGGAGTGGGGCCCACCATTTTGGGCCCCACTCCGATTTTGGAACTCCTTAGGTGGATGTGCTCCCACCGATAGGAACCCACACCGACGTAAATGTTAGCACACACACACACACACACACACACACACACACACACACACACACACACACACACACACACACACACACACACACACACACACACACACACACACACACACACACACACACTCTCTGAAAAGCAGTCAGTGGAAAGGGCTAGTACAATACCTAGAGGACTGATGAGGTGGTAAAAGGGCTGAGATCATCACCAAAAAAACATAGCAAAACATTTATTTCAATGGAAACGGTTGTGCAAAACAGTAAAACAAGCTACACTTAACCACAGCAATCCAACTGGTGCCACTGTCGGTTACACCCGGCTTCACTCGGCCATTGGGCAGCTCACGGTCGGTCTCCACAGTCTTCTCGAATCCACTGACTCGACCAACTGTCTCTGCTGACTTACACTAATTCAACCACCACACTCTCACTGTAGACACTAGCTCTCTCTGTAGACTCCCAAGCTCTCTGTAGACACTGTCTCTCTCAGCAAACCACCACCCTCTTACTCTCACAGCCACTTCCTTCCCCAGCTCTTGTGTTCTCCACTGATTAGGAGAGTGGAATCAGCTGCTCCTCATCTGGCTGCAGCATTGGGGGCGGCACAAGGTCCTGCTTGGGGCAGAGAAGAAAACATATACCACTGGAGGGAAGATACTGCAGAGCAGGAGGGAGTGACTGGAGTCAGAGACAGTGAGATGAATTTATCACGTGGTACCTTTTCATAATAGAAGAAACACCTGTAGGCACAGTAGCGGTGCACAGTGACCTCATTGCACGAACTCTTAAAGCTGCGACAATAGGGAGCCTCTTCTTGTTTCTCTGCCATGGATCCCCAGGTACACACACTTTCTGTTAACAATACACACAAAGAGGCAGGCCTATTGTTAGCAGGACATCATCCATCACAGAAAAGAAATCACTATGTGGATCACCACTAGAAACCCTTAGACCAGATGAATGTGCGTTTTAGAAGTGTGTCTTGAATATCTACAGCCTGAATGTTGACGACCCCTCCTTTTTCCATGCTTTCTTCACCTCACTCAGACACAGCTCTTATAATAGAAGGGGACCTGGTATGTTATCCAGTATTTGATAGGCCCAATATGGCAGGCAGTCAACGTACTTGGAAATCAACAGACACCCTTAAACATTACAATGGTCCTTGAGAAGCTTGACATTCTCACCACCCCACTCTCAGAGAATATACCTTCTTTTCACGAGTCCACCACTCATATTCCCGCCTTGACAATTGTTTGGTTAGCAGCTCAGTTATGACAGACATCTCAGACACTCAGATTCACCCTATCACTGTCAGTGATCAGGCACCGGTTTCTATCACTGGATAAAAAGAGAGTCACACCACTAACTAGAATTTGACTTAATACATTATTACTTAAACACCTACAATTTATGTGTTATTTTATAAAGGAGTGGGCAATATTTATGGAAACTAATGACCTGGCAGGAATCTTACCATGTCTTCTTTGGGAGGCAGCAAAAGCAGTCACAAGAGGTAAAATAATCTCCAAATCATCTTACAAAAAAAAGAGAAAGAGAGCAAGATCTCGTGAATTACAGCTAGAACACAAAATGAAAACATTAGAAACTGCCCATGCTTTCTAGCTTTATATTCCTTTATAGACTGGACAAATGATCATACTTCTCCAAGCTTCAGAGAGGCACCAGGTAGGATTGCCCACTCTCTCCCTTGGTTTTCGTCATTTTTATAGAACCATCAGCAACTGCTATCAGACAAAATAAACATATTGATGGAATTCAAACAGAAAAGGCACACCACAAGATAAGTCTTTATGCAGATGATGTATTACTTTTCCTCATAAACTCACAAACTTCACTTTCAGAGACAATCACACTTATTGATAAATTCTCCTCCATCTCTGACTACTCCTTTAACTGGACTAAATCCATAGTTTTACCTGTAATGTGCGATTTCCAGAGTACATCTACCATGCAGTTATAGTCATGGAATATGAAATATCTGGGTGTCAGTATTTCCTCCAGGCTGTCAGAACTGACGTGGCTAAATTGCACCCCTCTTCTTAAATCAATAAAGGATGACCTAGTACGATGGATGACATTGCCGATATCAGTCATGGAAAGAGTCGCTCGCCACCATAAAAATAATGGCATGCCCAAAATCAATTACCTGTTTTCAATGATACCCACCCAACCCTCTGCCATCTGGTTTAAGTCACTGGACTCAAACATTTCTAAATTGTTACGGAAAAATAAACCGCCACGAATCAGTTTTAAAATTCTGCAAAAAGCAAAAGATTGTGGTTGTGATTGTGTAGTTTAGAAATATATAAATATGGAACAGAAGAACAACGTTGCAGATATATACATGTACACATACACATTTTTCTGGGTCTGTGCCGTGCAGAAGTAAGGCAACAGAAGAGAATAGTGTGTACATATAAATATATAAACTGACAACATAAAAATATACAACAACAAAGATCAACAATCAACAACAAATATGTGCAACGTGCCAGGTCTGTGCACGACACGAGATTAAACAGTATTTACATGTGCAGAGACATTTGTTTCATTTGCAAGGGGGGAGTATCAGTGGGTGACCCGGGCCTTGTTAATGAGGCTAGCTGCAGACGGGAAGAAGCTTATTTTGTGGCGAGAGGTTTTGGTCATGATGGACTGCAGCCTCCTGCCAGAGGGGAGAGTCTGAAACAGTTTGTGTCCAGGGTGGGAGGAGTCAGCCGCAATCTTTCCTGCACGCCTCAGAGTCGTCGAGGAGTACAGGTCCAGAAGAGAAGGAACATTGCAGCCAATCACCTTCTCTGCAGAGCGAATGATGCGCTGCAGCCTGCCCTTGTCCCTGGCAGTGGCAGCAGCGTACCAGATGGTGATAGAGGAGGTGAGGATGGACTCAATGATGGCGGTGTAGAAGTGCACCATCATTGTCTTTGGTAGGCTGAACTTCTTCTGCTACCGCAGGAAGTACATCCTCTTCTGGGCCTTTTTGATGATGGGGGTGATGTTCAGTTCCCACTTGAGGTCCTGGGAGATGATGGTGCCCAGAAGCGGAAGGAGTCCACAGTAGTGACTGGGGAGTCAAACAGGATGAGGGGGGAGGGTGGGGCTGGGCTCTTTCTGAAGTCTGCGACCATCTCCACTGTCTTCAGAGCATTGAGCTCCAGACTGTTCTGGCTGCACCAGGTCACCAGATTGTCGATCTCCCACCTGCAGGCGGACTCATCCTCACCTGAGATGAGCCCAATGAGGGTGGTGTAGTCCGCAAACTTCAGGAGCTTGACAGACTGCTGACTGGAGGTGCAGATGTTGGTGTACAGGGAGAAGAGAAGGGGGGAAAGAATGCAGCCTTGAGGAGATCCGGTGCTGATGGTCCTGGAATCAGAGACATGTTTTCCCAGCTTCACGTGCTGCTTCCTGTACGTCAGGAATTTTGTGATCCACCTGCAAGTGGAGTCAGGCACGCTCAGCTGGGAGAGCTTGTCCTGCAGCAGGGCCGGGATGATGGTGTTAAAAGCAGAGCTGAAATCCACAAACAGGATCCTGGCGTAGGTTCCTGGGGAGTCCAGTTGCTGGAGGATGTAGTGAAGGGCCATGTTTACTGCATCATCTACAGACCTGTTGGCTCTGTAGGTGAACTGCAGGGGGTCCAGGAGTGGGTCTGTAATGGATTTCAGGTGGGACAACACAAGGCGTTCAAAGGACTTCATAACCACAGATGTCAGGGCGACGGGTCTGTAGTCATTTAGTCCTGTGGTCCTTGGTTTCTTGGGGACAGGTATGATGGTGGAGGCTTTGAAGCAGGCTGGCACATGGCATGTCTCCAGTGAGGTGTTAAAAATGTCTGTGAACACCGGAGACAGCTGATCAGCACAGTGCTTAAGGGTGGATGGGGTGACAGAGTCCGGCTCCGCTGCTTTGCGGGGTTTCTGCCTCCTGAAAAGACCGTTGACTTCCCTCTCTGTGATGGAGAGAGGAGGGGAGGGTGTAGAGCTGGCCAGCTCTGAGGAGGGGGGGGAAGAAGTGGTGGACTGAGGCTAAAGCTGAGCGGAGGAGTCACGGGGGATGGTGTCCGATTGACTCTCAAAGCGGCAGTAGAACTGGTTCAGCTCATTTGCCAGGCGAGAATCGTTCATGGAGTGGGGGACTTTGGGTTTATAGTTTGTGATTTGTCTGAATCCCCTCCAGACAGAAGTGGCATCATTTACAGAGAACTGGTTCTTTAGTCTCTCCAAGTACCCAACAAAGGTTAAAATGAAGGGCAACTGGACTTGGTTGAAGCTACTGGAAGACGTTTCGTCCCTTATCCAAAGGACTTCTTCAGTTCTGACTGACTGGCAGGGAAACTCAGCTATTTAACCTCAGTGGGATCGTTATCCCGGGTCATCGATACCGCTGGTTCGTTAGTGTTCCTTGTTGCTGTGACGACAGTCGTTACAGTCGTTAAGACTACCTGTGGCCAAGACTGAACGACCATCGTTGGTATCTTCACCTGAGGCCAATAGGTTACGTTTGTTGAGTTTCCTGGGAAGTGATGAAAGGACAGCATTGTAAGTGGGGGATAAGTGGTGGCGTAGACCCCCTCCCCTGTTCAATGACGGCTTCTCAACCCTGGTGTAGATGGCTTCCTTCACACCTCTTTCAAACCATCCATCTTCTCTGTCTAAAATGTGCACCTGGTGGTCCTCAAACGAGTGTCCTCTGTCCTTCAGATGTAAGTAGACAGCAGAGTCTTGACCTGAGGAGTTGGCCCTTCTGTGTTGAGCCATGCGTTTGTGTAGTGGTTGTTTAGTCTCCCCAATATACAGGTCTGTGCATTCCTCACTGCATTGGACCTGCATGTTGGATCTTTGTTCAGGGCTTCAATTGTGAAGTGTATCTGTCTCACTCTCTCGTTCAGTAGCTGGTGTTGTGCTTTCTCCAGGATTATTCCGGCTCTGTGTCCTTTTACCGTGGAGCCTAAGTGTAGGCTGTTGGGAATAAGTTTGTGTTGTCGGCATCTCAGGTTGAATCGTAGGTGATTCCTGTAGTCTGCAATTTTCCTGGCTCCTCTGTCTAAACACCACCTATTTCCAGTACAACGGTGGATTCTACAGACAGAAGCATGGCTGTGCCATGGGCTCACCGGTATCCCCGATTGTGGCCAACATCTACATGGAAGAAGTGGAGAATAAAGCCCTCAACTCCTTCAGAGGAATAGCACCGAGCCACTGGTACAGATATGTGGACGACACCTGGGTCAAAATCAAAAGCCAGGAAGTGCAAGCCTTCAGAGAACACATCAACTCTGTGGACAGTAACATCAGGTTCACACGAGAAGATGTTCACAACAACAGTTTGGCCTTCCTGGACTGCGCTGTACACATTGAAGAGGACAGGAGCCTGCAGATTGGTGTTTACAGAAAACCCACACACACAGACCAATACCTACTCTTCGATTCACACCACCCACTGGAGCACAAGCTAGGGGTCATGAGAACACTGCACCACAGAGCGGAAAACATACCAACAAGCGCCCAAGCCAAGGAGAAGGAACAGAACCACCTGAAGGGGGCACTTACAGCCTGTGGATACCCTAAATGGACTTTTGTGAAGACAGCCACAAAATCCAAGAAGAACAAAACTACAGGGGAGGAGGAAAAGAAGGTCAAACGCAACAACATTGTGATTCCATACGTGTCTGGAGTATCAGAGAAACTCAGGAGGATTTTTAACAAACATAACATTCCTGTGTTTTTTAAACCCAAGAACACACTAAGACAGATGCTGGTACACCCCAAAGACCGCACACCCAAACACAAGAAAAGCAATCTAGTGTATGCGGTCCAATGCAGTGAGGAATGCACAGACCTGTATATTGGGGAGACTAAACAACCACTACACAAACGCATGGCTCAACACAGAAGGGCCAACTCCTCAGGTCAAGACTCTGCTGTCTACTTACATCTGAAGGACAGAGGACACTCGTTTGAGGACCACCAGGTGCACATTTTAGACAGAGAAGATGGATGGTTTGAAAGAGGTGTCAAGGAAGCCATCTACACCAGGGTTGAGAAGCCGTCATTGAACAGGGGAGGGGGTCTACGCCACCACTTATCCCCCACTTACAATGCTGTCCTTTCATCACTTCCCAGGAAACTCAACAAATGTAACCTATTGGCCTCAGGTGAAGATACCAACGATGGTCGTTCAGTCTTGGCCACAGGTAGTCTTAACGACTGTAACGACTGTCGTCACAGCAACAAGGAACACTAACGAACCAGCGGTATCGATGACCCGGGATAACGATCCCACTGAGGTTAAATAGCTGAGTTTCCCTGCCAGTCAGTCAGAACTGAAGAAGTCCTTTGGATAAGGGACGAAACGTCTTCCAGTAGCTTCAACCAAGTCCAGTTGCCCTTCATTTTAACCTTTGTTGGATAACTATGACCTGGATGACTGAGAATCTTCATAGACATCTCTCCAAGTACAGTCATTTAGCTTCTCGCACCTCCTTGCTAAACCGGTACTCTAACGCCCTGCACCACTCCTAAATGCCTCCTCCTTTTCCAACCTTAGCTGTCTGAGTTTAGCTGTAAACCAGGGTTTGTCATTGTTATAACTCACCCTGGTGCGTGTTGGTATACATGTGTCTTCACAGAAGCTGATGTAGGACGTCACAGGCTCTGTAAACTCATCCAGATTGTTGGTAGCCTTCGTTTTCATCCCAGTCAGTGCAGTCCAAACACGCCTGAAGATCCTCAATAGCTTCACTAGTCCACTTCTTCGATGTCCTCACTACAGGTTTACAGAGCTTTAGTTTTTGCCTGTAAGCAGGAATCAGATGGACCATCACGTGATCAGAGTGTCCCAGTGGAGCGCCTGTGACGGCGTGATAGGCACTGCTATCTGTGGTGTAGCAGTGATCCAAAGTGTTCCCCTCTCTGGTTGGTCTGTATTTGGGGAGTTCTTGGCTGAGATTTCCCCTGGTAAAGTCACCGAGAACAATAACAAGGGAGTCCAGGTTTGTCTGCTCCACACACAGTATCTGGTCGGCCAGCATGCGCAGTGCATCCTCAACGTTGGCCCAGGGCGGAATGTAAACACCGACCAGAGTGAATGAAGCAAACTGAAGAAAAGTGGGAATTAAATCCGTTGGAGTTGTTCCCCTGATGGTCATGAGCTCCTCCCTGGTGAAAGAGCTCTGGGAATCACAGCCGAAAACTGAATTAACACACAAAAACAAAAAAAAAACAAAGCGCACCTAATGAGGCATATATACTCAGCGCCATCATGTAATGGTGGTTACCATGCACCTTATCTCCACTCCACCATACAACACTTTACAAACCCAGGGCCGGCCGGCGTAGGTGACATAGGCGGTCGCCTAGGGCGCAAAATGTCAGGGGGCGCTGCAAGACAAGGTTTTCAACTCAGTGCGAATCAACTCTGCATAGCTGATGCGACACCAGCAATTTTAACCATGTGCACCTTGTGCTGTGAGTCCAGTCAGTAATGTCACTGGTAGAGTTTTGCAACATAAACATCTTAAAACTGAAGCGCAGCCTTGCTGTTTTGGACTGTGAGCTGCACTTTATCGAGCTGCTGAAGTTAAAGTGTGGATTTATGGCGCGATTTCTGCCTGATCATAAGTGTTTTTGGTTGGTTTCGGTTTCACATGCAGCATGCAGTCCCAAACTGTGTCAGTCAAACGGTCTAAAGGGGATAGGCTATATACCAGCGGATCAATAACGTAATGCACAGCAGAGTAGAGGCCAGGTAGAATTAAAAATATTATGAATTCTCATTAAATGATGACATTAGTCTCGTAATATTGCAATTCTTTCTCTAGACATGTCAGAGAACACTATGGGAGAGATTCTGAATGTGCAGAATGTTTTGAACATGAGCAGAAAACTTTATTTTTCAGCAGCTGGCTGAAACTAGGCTGCAGTCCTTCTCCTTGTTGTCTCCTACAGATGTCGTTGGGTAATGCAGTGGATATCCTGTCTACTCATGGGAGGCAATGTTTTTTTCTCCTGTTTTAGCTTCTTTGCATTGGCTTCCAGTAAAATCCAGAATAGAATTTAAAATCATTCTTCTTACCTACAAAGCTCTTAATGGTCAGGCACCATCTTATCTTAAAGAGCTCATAGTACCTTACTACCCCACCAGAGCACTGCGCTCCCAGAATGCAGGGTTACTTGTGGTTCCTAGAGTCTCCAAAAGTAGACTAGGAGCCAGAGCGTTCAGCTATCAAGCTCCTCTCCTGTGGAACCAGGTTCCAGTTTGGGTTCAGGAGGCAGACACCATCTCCACATTTAAGAGTAGGCTTAAGACTTTCCTCTTTGATAAAGCTTATAGTTAGGGCTGGCTCAGGTGAGTCCTGAACCATCCCTTAGTTATGCTGCTATAGGCCTAGACTGCCGGGGGATTTCCCATGATGCACTGAGCTCCTCTCTCCTCTACTTTCTCTCCCTCTGTATGCAACCTTATCCCATTATTGTATGTTACTAACACAACTTCTCCCCTTTCTGGTAGTCTTGTGCTTTCTCGTCCCTCTCCTCTCTCCTCCTATCACTTCCTGCAGGTTTTCTGGCTCTGGAGCTGTGGAGTCTGGATCTGTGGTTGCGGGTCACCTGCTGCCCCTGTGTTCCTGCTCGACACCCTCTGCTGCAACGACTATTGTTGCTAGTCTTATTGTTATTATTGTTATTATAATCATTAACATTACGATGGTTACCATTAACACTATTATAAATATCTGTACCATTTTTCATTTAGTCTATAGCAACATTACCTTCACTGTGTGTACCTCTGTGTGTATATTGTGTAGGCTGCCTCCCTCCCCTCTCTCTCTCCTTACATCTCTCTCTCCTTACATCTCTCTCTCTCTCCTTACATCTCTCTCTCTCTCTCTCTCTCTCACCCCAACCGGTCGAGGCAGATGGCCGCCCACCCTGAGCCATGGTTCTGCTCGAGGTTTCTGCCTCTTAAAAGGAAGTTTTTCCTTGCCTCTGTCGCCTAGTGCTTGCTCTTGGTGGGAACTGTTGGGCTTCTGTAAATAACATCACAGAGTACGGTCTAGACCTGCTCTTTTATGAAAAGCGCTGTGAGATAACTGTTGTTGTGATTTGGCGCTATATAAATAAAAATTGAATTGAATGTTGCTACCGCCACCTGCTGGTGTAGCTAATAAACTGCTCTCACACTTACAGATCTCTGTTTACAGATCTCTGTGGTACAGATTGCACAAAATTCCACAAATGCATAAAAAGGAGGTCACAAATGTAACGTGACCTGCAAATTGACAGAAAGCAATCTGCAAATGCGCAAAAACTGTTTTCTGTGTAGAAGTCACTCTGTATTTTTGTGTATATGATCTTACACATGAAAAATGTAAGAATACATATTTGTAGATGGTGAAATATTTGCGCATCATAGTACACATATGTGGATTATTTTCTGTGGGTTACAAATATTAAAGTCCAATAAAATCTTCTGTTTCAGAGACCGATATCAAATAAAAATTTACATTTATTCATTTACAGAGCTTACATTTACAAACAAGTATGTCAGAGGTCGCACGCCTCTGGAGCAACTAGGGGTTAAGTGTCTTGCTCAGGGACACAGTGGGGAATTTAACCTGGGTCTCTCACACCAAAGGCATGTGTCATATCCACTGCTCCATCACCACACCCATCAACTCCGGCAACTGACGCTGTGAAGCTGATGCTCTGAAGAAAAACTGATGCTGTGAACCTCTGAGTTTCTCTCTGACTCTGCAGAGCCTGAAGCATTTCATTTCCTCATTCATACAGTAGATATCAAAGCACGTATGAAACACATTCATCTGCAGAAGTTTTTAGAAACATTGAAATTCTGGTTAGATATTAGTTCGTTACCAAAACATGATCTTTAACATGAGCACTTTTAGGATCAACCTGCAAGGCATCGCGGTTCCCAGTACCAGCGGAGCTGGGAACCCTATTGTTTTTGCTCGGATTTTTAGGGCCCAAGCACGACCGTGCGAGGTCCCTATTGAATTTGTAAAGATTATTAGGGCCCGAGCACGACCGTGCGAGGTCCCTATTGAATTTGTAAAGATTATATTTAGGGCCTGAGCACGACCGTGCGAGGTCCCTATTGAATTTGTAAAGATTATATATTTTTAGGGCCCGAGCACTACTGTGCGAGGTCCATATTGAATTTGTAAAGATTATATATTTTTTCTTTTCTTTTTTCTGCAAAGTAAGCTCCATTTTGGGGACCTGAGCATACTCGAAAACTCACCAAACTTTGCACACATGTCAGGACTTTTGTATTTTCTGGGTTTCACGCATGGGCGTGGCAAAAGGACTCGCTAGCGCCACCTAGAAAATTGGAAAACATTAGCCCCTCGTTCACGTTCAACCTACATGCACGAAATTTTCTAGGGACATGTATCATATCAAGACGCACAAAAAAGCCTCAAGAACCCATACCCTAAACTCAACAGGAAGTTGGCCATTTTGAATTTTACCGCCATTTTGGGATGATTTACACACTTCGTACTTTAACGAACTTCTCCTAGGGATTTAGGCAGATCGACGTCAAATTTCTGCTGTGCCTTCTAAAGGCATTGACGATGAAAAGTTGTGTTATTTGCGAGTTTTCGTCAATGGGCGTGTCTGTGGCGTCGATGATTCGCCATGAAACAGGAAGTTGTTGTAACTTCAGTGTACATGCTCACATCTGGACCAAACTGTACATGTAGGATGAGAGTCCCACCCTGAACACATGTATATGCCGACATTCACCCACAGTCATAGCGCCACCTTCTGGCAACAGGAAATGACCTTTAACGAAGCAGCCCCCGCCCCACGTTTCATCTACGTGCACAAATTTTCTGTGGTGCGTGTACCCAGATAGCAGCTTACTCTGGGCCGGATCCGCCTCCAAACCGGCAGATCCGTGTAACAGTCACGCCTGTTTTACTGCCCAGTTCCAGATTCTGCCCGCATGTAGTTTGTGTACACTCAGGAGTGGACGTGAGCATCCATCAGTCGGCGGAATCATAATAGTTCTGGCCCGGACTCGTCAGAACGAGCGCACGAATTGTTTCTTTTTTTTTTCTTCGAACCGGTTCATACCGGAGCAGAAGTCAGTCAGCGGAATCGTAGTTGTTCTGGCCCGGGGCCGTCGGAACGAGCGCGCAAACTGTTTCTTTCTTTGGATCAGTTCGGACTGGAAGCTTTGTGGAAAGAGTTTATAACGGTAAGTTGAACGATGTTACAGTCAAACAGTTTAGTGAGATTGTTTTTAATAGTGGTGTAATGCTTGTTAACATCATTAACATCATCACATCGGAATGTTTTGACCGGGTTTTAACTTCTTAAAATAGCTAAAACTGTTGAAGAGGCATTGGCTAACGTTAGCTTTTTAGCTGGGTTAGCTAAATTAACTGAATGAACGGATAGCTAAGCTAGCTAGCATTAATAAACAATTTTGTGTGCAGCTAGCATAAAACATTAATGCTGTTTAACGTTAGTTAACTTACAACGATGTTGTAACGTTAGTTTCCAACAGCACCAATTGACATCACCTGTCTCCTTTTTAGGTTCAATCTTTTCTTCACCCCTGGCTGAGAGCCCGGGATTATAGGGTAAGTTAAGTTAATGTAAGTATTTTTGGCTTTGATTTGATTTTCAAATCTTGGCTATATTTAAGCATAACGTTATAAAGTTATGATAGGTAAGTTAAGTGTTTAAAAAATCAAAGCCATCTAAAGAAGTTGGAATTTTCATCTGACATTAATCAAAACGTAAATTTTTTATGACAAATAAGGTCTATGGGCGGGAAATCGCATCTCTCCGTGTCTTTTCATTGACTTTGTATGAAATCACACCACGGTAATATGGTTGAGGAGCAAAGAAAAGAGAAGAAATATTTTAAAGTAATGCTAACAAGAACTCAGAAGAGAACACAGTAAGTATTTTAGTCTACGTATTATATGTGGAGGTGACTAGTAGATGAGAACAAATTTTTATGTAAAATAAAATATTTAAATAGTATATTTTAATATATCAGGGATGTAACTTTAAAGCCAAAATATAAAAAAATAAAAAATACTTTGATAGCGGTGGTGAAATAGATCTCAGTCATGACAGCACCGGTTACTCACATAATCACTTCCTCTTTGTAGATTTGCCAGCAAAATAAAAGCACGAGAAGCTTGTTTGCTGTAATGTTTTACATGGAGTTGAATTGAGAGCTTTTACTTATTTACTTTTTTACTAAACGTGATTCCCCTAAATGTCCTCTGCCTGGAGATACTGGGGAAATGTTGGTACCCGCCAATGCCTTTCCATGACCTGATACAGAATCCACACAGATAAATTTGTAATAAGATGCACTGAGATTTAAGGCTGATCCAATACAATCCAGATGTGATTTGATAATTGTTCAGTTCATAATCAGTATGATTTTTTAATAATTAGTTATTAATTAAATGCTATAGAAAATTAGGTCTACTGCCACACCAACAATAGTAAACATGGGCATTGAGTACTTTTTTCAACCCTCTAAAGCATTTCTCAAAAAAGTTGGTTATTAGCTTGGCTTACAGGTAATTTTCAAAATGTCCGTTAATTGACTTTCTCTCTTAACAGAGGCTGTACGGAAGAACCAAGCTGCTAGCAGCGCATCGGACAACGAAATTAACCAGCACGCCATCCGCTGGTTCAACCTGGCCTCTGACCGTGGAGGTGGCTGCAAAGAACGTGCCATGGCCAGAGAGGCATTAACCATGGTAAATCTGTATTTACCCTCTTTTTGAAACGCTCCATTTTAGCACCTGTCTCGTTAAAGCCCCCATCCTGAAAAAGCCCAGTCTGCTCTGATTGGCTTGCGAGAAAAATATGCCACTGCTTTGCAAAGATGGTACTTAACCTTGAGTAGGGATACTCAGATGGGGAAGGCGGTGGTTTAAAAAGTTGTATCTTATTTTATCTTATATTCTAATAAGCCTGCATGTGACATAGGAAGGAGAACCAAATCTGAATGGCTTGTTGAAGCACATGTTTTGTGTGTCTAGGCAAACCACAAAAATCTGTCTGGGTTGTCTTATTTCACAGTTTGATACCCAAATGGGGAGAGAAAAGGGGAGTTTTTCATGATGTCTCCCCTCTAGGGCTGGACGTCTAATTGAAGTAATTGAAACCCAAATTCCGAGCTCTAACGACTGTAATTTTACCATTTCAGTTATTTAGTTGTTTTATTTCCTGTTAAAATGTCCCCCAGTGTGTGTGTTTATGTACTTTCCCCTTAAAAAACTGTGTGTAGTCAGTGAGTCCGCCCTGTCCTGCTCAGCTCCCAGAGTCTGGAGCACAGGGAGATGTTAGCTAGTGCCAACTGCCTTAATTTTCCAGCAGCATTTATTTATGAACACACTTTGACCCACACTGATCATTTACTGCCACACTTACAATAACCTCGCTCACTTTCACCGTCACGCTCAGCTGCTCACTCTCTCACATTTGGTCACATGCACACAACACTGTTATACGAGATTAATGCACATTGATATTAATTGATCATGTGAAATATTAGTAGCGGCACTCATTCAGTGAGCAGTGGCGATATGCCAAATTTAGGGGGAGTACGTTTGTTGTGTGCACTTCAACATTATCTTATCAGTTAACATTTACTTAATCGTTTTTTGACATTTGTGAGTCTAAAAAACCACCCCACCTACAATAGTTGAGCATGTTTGCGGTACAAACCTGGTCAGTGAACTAGGAGGGCAAAAAAAACGAAATAATCATTCATTAGTTGTAATCGCGGTAAAATGTTCACTTAATTGGGATTTTGATTTTAGGTCAAATCTTCCAGCCCTAGTCTAGTCCAGCCACCTTTAAAATGACTAATCTCTGTGGATTTTATGTAATTTGTGATTGCCATTATCAGTTGAGTAATCACCCATTCTTTTGTCCTTCGCAGAAATGAACACATCGGCCATCCCCCACTCTTCCACTACTGATGATTTGTTGGGTGTCATGTGAGGGTTATGGCATTCCCACTTCTCCACTTGCCTCATCAATGTTTCCCGTAAAGCCACCAAACAATGTGTATGAACATTTTACATTTTTTTCAGGGTTTCACATGACTAGTTGGAGTTGGATGTTGTATTTTGGCTATAAAATATTTGTTATTTATACCAGGGTCATGGAAAATGGTTAAAATCTAAATGGCTGGCAGTAATCATCTATCAAGACAAACTTATTGCTTGTCGCTAATTAAAACGTTATCTTGTGTGTTTAGGCCGTAGAATCTCGTGTGTCTCCTGGCTTTAGCTTTATATGTTTCTCAGGGAGAAAGAAATCTTACTTTCTTACCATCATCATTATTAATGGTACACTACACTATGCAAGACTGATAGCAATGTCAATGTATTGAGCTTTTTAACTAAGCCACACTGTTGCTATTATTAGAGTTTAATACTTCTGCATTCATTTAAAAATAACACCTAGGTGTGTGGTTACTGTACAGTTACCAGAAACTAATTGTCACCTGCAAGTCAACTGGAGTGAAGTTTCTTGTTCCTACAGTTGTTAAAGACAGAAATGAGCTGTAAAATGTGTTTATTAGATTGATTGTTAGTTTGGCAATTATCTACTTTGTTTTAAGTTTTTGTCCCCTCTTTTTATCTCAAACATTTCAAATAAAATACAAAATGTGTATTTTAAATTTTAAAATGTGTCACTCATCCGTTCTATCACTTTCTTTGTTGAAATTCTGTGTAGGACAAATAGAAACAGTCTGTAACAGTAGTTTTGACTGTCCATGCTTTTTAAATTCAAAAGAAAAAAGTATCCGCGCCGGCATTGGCCCGTTGTGCTAAAGGACACCGGCCCGGGTCCGTTTTACAGATCTGGCCCAGAACTTATGAAGGATCTGGGCCAGATCTGGGCCGCATGATTTTTGCTATCTGGGTATCTTGTCCAGACGCACAGGAAGTCGGCCATTTTGAATTTTCCGTCAAATTTTGGATGATTTACACACTCCGTACTTTAACGAACTCCTCCTACGAATTTAGTCCGACCGACTTTAAATTTCTACTGTGCCTTCTAAAGGCATTGAAGATGAAAAGTTGTGCTATCTGTGAGTTTTCATCAATGGGTGAGTCCGTGGCGTGGCGTCAAAGATCAACTCTTCGCCATGACACAGGAAGTTGTTGTAACTTCAGTGTACATGCTCACATCTGAACCAAACTTTACGTGCTTGATAACTCTCCCACCCCGCTATGGAGGACCGATCCTGACACAGTCAGAAATAAATACAGAAATAAATAAATGCTAAATAAATAAATGTAGGTAGTAATTAAATTATACAAGGAGACATAAATGTATATATTTTAATTAGTGCCTTTACTTATTCACCTTTGTTATAATTACCTTATTTATTTATTCTCCGTTATACTCTTCAACTTTATTTATTACTAATTTTTTTTTAAATGTGTTTATTTATGTGTGTGTTTTAATATTTTTGTCTGTTTTATTCTTCCTTTGTATTTTTTTTACCTTATTTATTTTCACCCATGGTATTTATTTCTGCCTGTCCTTTTTAAATTTCTGTATGCATTTCTGCCTCATTATGCAAATGAGGAGGGGCTGTGTCTCAAGGGGTCATCTTCTCTGCTATTGGTGGACCAGTCAGACAGGAGAGCTCTAGGCCTACTCTGCCTGCAGACATCAACGATCTTGCCCCTCACACAGTCAGATGGCTTCCTTCAGTGCGCTGAGGTGTTTAACAACTCTGCCTTCTCTTTTCATGTAGACGCTCCGACAGACAGTGCTTTCAGTTTGCTCTAACACACAGTAACGATGAAGTTCTCACATTCTTCCTCTGTATGTACACATAAACAACAAGGCAGGGAAATATAAAAGGAATTTATTTTATTGTTTGGGTACATTATTGTTCAGTGTACATGCTCACATCTGAAACAAACTTTACGTGCGTGATAACTCTCCCACCCCGAAGACATCTACACACCAATACCGATTTATATTCATAGCGGCAAGTGTTATGTAGCTCCACATAGGGGACACAGGAAGTGACATATAACACCTTCATGCGGCGTCGGAACAACGTAGCAAATTCACAGCCGCACCGGCAGAGCTCCAGAATGTGCAACTCGGCCGGCTCACACGCGGACGCGCTACAAGTGCGAGGGCCCAAGGGTCAAGTTAGAACTGCTACTGATATTTTGAGTTCGTCCTAAATGCATCAGGATCCATCAGGAGCTACTCTTTCACATGTTCCATGAATACAGTGAAGACTGTGGACATGTTGGGAAGTTTGATTTTGACAGATGTTTTTTACAGAGTGTGAAGTGGAAAAAGAGGAGTTCAGTATTGACAGTGACTTGTGACTTGTTCTATTTTAGTGTCGGTATATGATTCATGACTTATCCACATGAGCTGAATCTTTGCAGCAGACTCCCAGATGTCCCAGAAAGCAGCCTGCTGGATCTGGTTTGTCAGCTGGATAAATAACAGCAACATAAAGAAAGACATTAACAGTGCTTTTTCTTTTCACTTGGTACAGAGCCAGCACATACTGAGACTGAACAATCTGCCCAGAGGATGATGTCCACCGTGGCTACTGAGCTCTAAGGATCACCTTTAAACAGATCATTTTACATCATCACATGTAAAAGTCATGGAATGTGGTATGAGCATAACTAAAGGAAGCAGACAGCAGATGCATTTCAGTCTGTTTCAGTCTGTCGACAGTCTGTCAGATGGTTCTAACATCACATCCTTTCCACGGACCCCCTGGTTTCATGCACCTCTTGTGGTGCATTACACCAGTGATTAGCAGATGCACCAGCAGCTTCTTCTCTGCTGCAGCTGCAGATTTGAAGAAGAAGGGGAATTATTTTATTAATTAAATGAATTAATTATCAATCCCTTGATGGCAAATAAAAATTTTTCACTCCATTATTATTTTTTACACACACACATAAGCGCAAAACATACACATGCAGTTATTGAGGACAAATGTTAGAGGAATTAAGAACAATGTTTTATTAACTGTATTACAAAGAGTACAGTCTAGACTTCTCTACATGAAAAGTGCAATGAGATAATAGATAAAACTGAATTGCCGCATAGTCAGGCATCCTGAGCAGTTAGGGATGCCTTTTAGATCAGAAGGGTGCCTTGTTAATGGTATTTTGTGCTTAAAAAACATTTGACTGAGTACACAACTATAAAGAAAAAGAAAAAAATGCAGGACATGAGTGGGCAAGCACAATTGAGTGAGCATGAGAGAGCTGAAACCTACAGGACGGTTCTGGTTTCATTCAACTTGGGTCTTTGTCCCCATTTTAGGGCAAATTTTCTATGCTACAATAACACCAGTCTCATTAAAATAAATGCGGTGATCTGGGATCACAGCGACATCACTAATCCAACAGTTGTTAAAAGAGTGGTCAGATTCCATAATATTACATTTTTCATCTAAAGTGACACTTACACAGTAATTCAGTGCAGGAGGTAAGTCCGGTGATGAATGAGGAAGGCCAAACACTTAATGACACACACAAAATAATTCTAATGTTGGAGAGTAGGGAAAGTGAGTGAACAGCAGTGTTTCAATAGTTAAATCTGTGCTACACAGGGACACAGGGTTTGGATCCACTATGCCTCAATATGCTCTTCATTTTTGAAATGTATGAAATTGACATACTGATGATAAAAATATGACATAGTTGTCAGGATAAGACCCTATGTGTCATTACTCAGGAGCAGACAGGTGCAGGGCCTCCACATTTGGGGAAAAGGTGAGCTAAAATCAATCCCTTGCTTTTCTGTAGGTGCTATTATTATCTGAGGGGCATCCGTTATGTTGAAACTTTGTTCTGTTTATTGCATGCAGCCAAGAAGCGACTAGGAGTCTAATGGCTCCCAGTCCAGTTACTGTAGCCTGCATAAGTAAGGGATGCACTTGTGATGAAGTAAAGAGTGTTTCAGGGACCACAAAAGGCTAGGAGAGCAGAAAACTGATAATTGGTACTTTATAACCTAGCTATTATTGATGTAGTTTTGACTAATATACAGTACCTAAAGCTTTCACTGGCCAAAGCTACTAAGATAAAAAAAAAAATAGAATAAAATAGCAAATGTTCTGTACAGCTCCTAGCTCTAGTCTTCTTAGTGCTCAAAGCTTTACACTACATCACATTCACCCATTCACATAAAATCACACAATGATCGCAGAGGCTGCCATACACTGTGTCAGCTGTGAAAGTTGAAAGAAACTAATCATACAGTCCCTCACACACTCACGGCAACTTTAGGTTCAGGACACTACGATATGTAGACTGGAGGATGGGCCGGGGATGGGCTGGGGATGGACCGGCTGTGCCTCTAAGCCACAGCTGCCTCTATGATGCTTCTTATTAGAAAAAGCTCTTCAAATAGTATGAAAATTAATTTACATTTATATGGTCAGAAACATGCAAATGGTGAAAATGCTTCTATCATTAAAATGCAATAACACTGCAGAAAAGGTTTAACCATCACATTTGCCTGATTTGTATTTGATATGGTCTTTGTAGCTCGTTAATTCATCAGGAAGATGAATGGGAAAAACAGTCCCAAACCCCAGTAACTCATTACTTACAACAATAAGCTAAAAGAGTTACCAGCTTATACTTTACAATACTTTTTAATTATCACAGTCAAGTCTAATTCTACTGACATATTTAAGCTGACCAATAAAAGTTTTTTTTTATGACAGTAGTAAGTGTTAATGCGTGATGAAGAAACAAGCTAGACCTTCTGTATTGTTGAAATTGAAGCCACAATGTTTCTGTCTTTTGTGTCCAGATGAAATGAAACCTGATATGTCAAATGAGGCACTCAAAGTTTTTAAGTACATCAGGCAAGAAACAAAACCCAGACAAAATACAAAACTCAAGCATTCCTGAAATTGTGAAGGCTGCAAAACAAGTGCAGGCTGCTCTCACAGGGAATTACAAGGTATCTGCTTCTTCATTTGAAATCCTTTGTTGTTGTGACACACAAGCCAGGCTTGTTTTTTGTGACCTCGGAGACTCTGGAGCAGAGAAAGACAATCCTGCTTAAGCTGAGAGGGCTGGGGAGGGTTTAGGAAACAGGCTGGGGACAAGGGGGGGTCGCAGATGGGATCTCAGATGGGATAATTACCATGTGTCCCAAATCCTGCCTGACTCCCTCCTTTAATCCAGACAGGAAGAGAAAACACAGAAAAAAGTCCAATTATGTTGGGAACTTCCCTTTCTTATTAACCTTTCCTTCTCTTTCAGTCACCAGTCTCTGCTTCTACCTACTCTCATATCCCTCCTCCGGCCGAGGGTTAATCAATCAGAATCAGAATCACAGCTGAACGCTGTGGCTGTATGAAGGGTGATGCATTCATTTTGTTGTATGCACTGAAGTCCATTTAATCAGTGATGCAACCGGTTAGCTTAGAAAAAACGTGAAGAAACGAATAGTCAGCATTGCTTGAAGTGGAAAAAAATAAGTGGCAGGACCCCCCTCATTCACATGTTGGAGTGTGTGTCGGCCGGCTTCAGCAAATTGTCACTATACATTCTGAATTTCTACAGTGAATAAAACATTACTGATGTTCACAACATACATGTATTTAACCAGGTGACAACCATTTAAATTATTAGAGTCAAAAATATTAAAAATGATTATAAGATTGATGTAACGTTACTTAGACTAACCTCACACAGTGCTCCCTCCTTTACAACACTTTGCTCCATCTGTTGGAGGTAGAAACAAACGACATGGATAAGTGAATATTAACTCAACTGAGTCTATGCTTGTACTTGCTGATGATCCAGCATCTCCTCTACTGACTCAAGCACTGCACCTGTAGAGTATAGATAATAATACCGTTATTCATTTTATCAGCTGCATTCAAACAGGCTCCCCCTGATTTCCTTTTATACATTTTCAAATATAAAATACTATTGATACTCTGGCTTGGCTGAATACCGAGAGCTATGGATCCATACTGCCCATATGCCCTGCTAATCAACATTTTAAATTCAATATTTAATCAATAGTCAATGTCAGTCCATTGCTTTCCATCTAACCTTGACTGAGAGACAGATCATCACTGTCTTGTTTTAAATGATGTAAGGGGTGCCGTCCAGCCCACACATTGTCTGGACTGGTCCCACAGAGGCTGCTGCTGGAATGTGTAAGTTTCATTTCATGCAAGCGCATAAGAATGCAAATGAACACATATGAATGCATGTTATCGCATGACACAGTTCTCTTGTCTGAGCTGCAGGTTATAAACACTGCTGCCTGCTGGCGTTCATCAAACTTAATAAAAGTTGTATTTCACTGACGTTGTCAGGCACAGAGTCACAGAACACAGCACTGACCAAGAGATAGCTGCCCAGCTAACTTTAGCAATACAGAATAGCAAGTCAGCTTAACATCACTGTTATCTGCTGACAGCAAACTTAGAGAGAACAAGTTTAGCTGCTTGCTGTATGCACTTCACTCTCATGGTGTTGTTTCTCTCTTTTCCTGACCGGGCCTTGTTTCAGAAAGCAGACTTAACAAACTCTGACTAACCCTGAGCTCTGAGCTGAGCCAAAGATGTGAAACTGTTCTGTTTCAGAACAGCTGATCAGAATTAGTTCAATCAACTCTGAGTATGTTGGACTTGAAGGAAGCACGAGCATGGGGATGAAAAAAGCCATCATCAATGGAGCTCCGATACTATGCTTCACCATGGCAACGGGTAAATAAAGGCAGAGCTTAGTTTTATTTTGTATAAGCTTCGCCCTCTAATGCTATCGCTATTGGATTTAACCCTTCCGCGCGCCTGAGCAGCATTGATTGCGTGAGACCCAGCCATCGGCTCACATTTTTCTTCAGCACTGAGCTGTCTAAAGAGCCTAAGATTGTCTAAAGAGCAAAAGACTTTCAAGCCAGAAAACAAGAAGAACGATGTCTTCCAGCAAGTCAGCCAGAATGGGGTGAGATGCTGCGGCGTCTTCCACACGGGCTACATCATGCTGGGTGATCTCCATCCCTGTGCCTCGGACCAGAGCATACCAGCCGAGCACTCACTCTCGGTTCGCACTGACCGTTCTGCGGCCTTCTCCCCCCGAATAATGGCGGCGCCGGGCAGATATCTTGCCGTTCAGGACGAGGAGGTGTGGCGGTCCACCCGCTCTCTGGACGAAGCCCTCGATCTGCTGTTGACGGAAGAGCGGGAGTTGGATGGCTCCACTCTTCCCATTCACGGGTCTCCGAGTGGCTCCAAGCGTTCCCCCGTTCCGTGACGCTAACATGCGGTCTGCCTGGATCAGCCGACCAGGGAGACCCATGTGTGCCCACGTTGCTCCACATTAGCTGCAGCTAATGACATTTAGCAACCGGTTTCATTGCTGCTGGCCGACCCTCATTGGTCAGAGCGGACCACTGGTAAGCTATGGGTCGAAAAAAAGCTGTGTGAATCTTGTTGCTCCTTTTTGTGGAAGTTGTTGAACAAATGCTGTCTGTGCCTGTCTCAGTCGAACCAGCCACACCAAGCACACATTTCCCACACTGTGTGAGCCAGCTGCCGTTAGCCAAGTAGCTAACCTGCAGCTTGAAGCTCAAAGCAACAAGCAGTACACTCTGTTCACGATCAGAGGTCCCTTCACACACCCCTCCCCACAGAAACTGTATGAGCCCACGACAGCGGACATTCGCTTTGTGTGGACAGAACATATACACACCCGGTACAGATCACGGCATCAATGGCACGGTCCTTCTGTGTGTCAAGGGGTTCCCCCTTGGTTCACAGAAGCCAGGCTGTGTCAAATGAGCCCTTGAAGTGGACATTACGCTTCATGCAGACAGGATAGCACTACACACCACCCTGCATGTAGTGTTACCCTATCGCAGCTCCACACATTACACAGCCCCCCCGCCAGTGCCCAGCTGCGGGCTCGTGCGTGACCACGGCATCACCGACGCAGTCCCTCCTCCTACATCCAGAGGTGTGTGACAAGCTGTGTTGTGCGCTGTACATGTGCGCTGTACATGTGTGATGTACGGCGTCAAGTGTGTGCCAACACGTTAGGCACGGCAGGCGACAGTGACGCTGGGGACAATTGTGTTTCTTGTAAACTGCAAAGTGTTGCACTTTACAGACAGCTTCTCTCGAGATTATGAAGAACCTGCTGTTTCTCACTTCCCCACAATGTGTGAGCCTGCTGTGTGTTAGCCAAACGGCGAACAAGCAGCCTGGGCTTGCTGAAAAGCTGCACATCCTCTCTCCCCTTGCCCCCCTCCCTGGTCAGGTGGCTGGCCTGAGCATGTACATCCCCCCTCTTCCCTTGCCGGTCGAGCGGTGCGGCGTTGAGCCCCTGCCTCCCTCCCCTCACCAGGGGAGTGGCATAACACGGATAGGCTGCAGCTGACCGGATGGCTTTCATGCAGTCTGGCTCCGATGCCACAAGCAGAATATTTCCTCCTAGGCCAGCCACTGTCTCTACGAAGTCAGTGGCTGCCGTCACACTGCATGGACCGGCTGCAGCTGGCCGTGTGGCCTTCATGCAGCCTGGCGCTCGGGTATCAGGGTCTGGGATCTGTTTTATCTGGACGACCTGCTGCTGCTGGCGCCACCCCGGAATGAAGCAGTGGTGCAGACGGCCTAGCGAGTCGCACACCTGCCTTACCTGGGCTTCACGGTGAACTGGAAGAAGAGTGCTCCTTTCCCCTCCCAGAGACTCACCTACCTTGGCTTAAAAAAATAATTAAAGCTGCAAGCAGCGTTGGGCGGGCCCTCGCACTTGTAGCGCGTCAGGGTGTGAGCCAGCCGAGTTGCATATTCTGGAGCTCTGCCGGTGCGGCTGTGAATTTGCTACGCGCTTCGGACGCTGCATGAAGGTGTTATATGTCACTTCCTGTGTCCCCTATGTGGAGCTACATAGCACTTTCCGCTATGAATATAAATCAGTATTGGCATGTAGATGTGTTCGGGGTGGGACAGTTATCAAGCACGTAAAGTTTTGTTCAGATTTGAGCATGTACACTGAAGTTACAAATTCCTGAGTCGTGGCGAAGAGTTGATCTTTGTCGCCACGCCACGGATACGGCCATTGACGAAAACTCACAGATAGCACAACTTTTCATCTTCAATGCCTTTAGAAGGCACAGCACAAATTTGAAGTCGGTCGGACAAAATCCCTAGGAGGGGTTTGTTAAAGTACGGAGTGTGTAAATCATCCAAAATTTTACGTAAAATTCAAAATGGCCGACTTCCTGTTGGTTTTAGGGCATTGCTCCAAGAGGCTTTTTTGTGCGTCTGGACAAGATACACGGACCACAGAAAATTTGTATACGTAGGTGAACCGTGCGGCGGGGGCTGCTTTGATAAAAGTCACTTCCTGTTGCCAGCAGGTGGCGCTATGACTGTGGGTGAATGTCAGCATGTACATGTGTTCAAGGCGGGACTCTCATCCTACATGTACAGTTTGGTGCAGATGTGAGCATATACACTGAAGTTACAACAACTTCCTGTGTCATGGCGAAGAGTTGACCTTTGACGCCACGCCACGGACACGCCCATTGACGAAAACTTGCAAATAGCACAACTTTTCATCTTCAATGCCTTTAGAAGGCACAGCAGAAATTTGAAGTCGGTCAGACTAAATCCCTAGGAGGAGTTCGTTAAAGTACAGAGTGTGTAAATCATCCAACAATGGTCGTAAAATTCAAAATGGCCGACTTCCTGTTGGGTTTAGGCTATGGCTCCAAGATACTTTTTGTGCGTCTGGACAAGATACAGGTACCACAGAAAATTCGTGCACGTAGGTGAAACGTGGGGCGGGGGCTGCTTATTTAAAGGTCACTTCCTGTTGCCAGCAGGTGGCGCTATGACTGTGGGTGGATGTCGGCATGTACATGTGTTCAGGGCGGGACTCTCATCCTACATGTACACTTTGGTCCAGATGTGAGCATGTACACTGAAGTTACAACAACTTCCTGTTTCATAGCGAATCATCGACGCTACAGACACGCCCATTGACGAAAACTCGCAAATAGCACAACTTTTCATCATCCTTTAGAAGGCACAGCAAAAATTTGACATCGATCCGACTAAATCCCTAGGAGGAGTTCGTTAAAGTACGAAGTGTGTAAATCATCCAAAAATGGCCGTAAAATTCAAAATGGCTGACTTCCTGTTGACTTTAGGGTACGGGTTCTTGAGGCTTTTTTGTGCGTCTTGATATGATACATGTCCCCAGAAAATTTTGTGCATGTAGGTTGAACGTATTTCCAATTTTCTAGGTGGCGCTAGCGAGTCATTTTGCCACGCCCATGCACGAAACCCATAAAATACTGGTTCGTGCTCGGGCCCTAAAAATATAATCTTTACAAATTCAATAGGGACCTCGCACGGTTCGTGCTCGGGCCCTAATAATCTTTACAGTTTCAATAGGGACCTTGCACGGTTCGTGCTCGGGCCCTAATAAGATAATTATAATAAACTATTCTATATCTATATCTATATCTATAAGATCTAGTAGAGTAGTCAACAGGTGTCTTGCAGCATGGATTATTATTGCAGTGTCCAGCAGCAAACCGTATATTGCACATATTAGTAAACAGTGTATTTCATATTGTCACCCCTAATTACTGTGACATGCCAGAGAGGTTTTCATGCTGAGGCGATCTCAGAGTTCAGTAGCTTTATGGCATTTTGGAAGAAGCTGCTTAACTGTCTACCCATTGTTTTCTTTACAGGTACCAGAGGAGCTGATTGCAGAACCCTCCAGATGTGATTTGCTGTGTCCAGCTCTATAGGAGATAACAGCTCCAGCTTCCAGCTCTTCAGCTCCTGCTCTGCGCAGCCTTTTCTTTATATTCACAACACCTGAACACTACTGATGTGAAATTATGACACTGGGTTCTTATCAACAGATTCTATCATTATAATAACTCTTACAACACATTATTTCAAGTCATACAAAACTACTTTTACATTTGTAACCTTTTAATATTGATGTTTTCATGAATGCAAGACAAGAGTTTAATTTGTTAAACTATTGCTTGTGTATTAGGAATACTCTGTTGTAAAATGTATCAGACTAATTATACATAATATAAAATCACATTCTTCATTCATCATTCATCATTCATCATCAGTTTCCTATGTTAATTGTAAATAGTGTGATCTAAACTCAACAATATATTATAGTTAACAGGTGTAAATGAAAATATTAAGATGGTATTTATAGGTTAACATTTTGCATATATCTTAAAATGAAAGTTTGATATATATATATTATATTATTATTTAGTTATCAGCCACTCTGCCTGTAAGTGCGCTCTCCTTTTGTTGTCAAATAAATCTTTGAACTATACCTGCTATACCTGTAACTACTACTTTGTCTGTAACTAAATCAGCTACTAATATGAGTTGCACCACAATTACTTGGGCAGACCTTCACTAGATTAACTTGGGCGTAGATTCGTAACTATGGCAAGTGGCCGTGTGCATTAGCTTTCTGGCTAGGTAGCCACTTGGCATCTTAGCACATCATAGTAAGCTGGATCGGTATTGAAATATCATATCAATAAATTCGGTCTCTACTGGATTAACGTTACCGTGTAGATAAATGATATGCAGTTAACTATTAGTTTTTATGTAAGTTAGAGTTGCTCCGTGGTGCAACTGTTTTTATTTCAGTAATGCATAAATCACATTAGTAATAATTTACACTAGGCTAATATCTTGGCTAAGTTTGAACACACAGCTGCTGTAACAGGCTGCTCAGCACCTTGTCTGTAAGTTACTGAAGTTACTAACCATTTCACAAAGAGGACCAGTGACATAACAAACCAGGATTCACTTCGGGACTGAAGGACAGGGATGGGTTGAAGCCGACTTCAAACTTGGAACATGTAAGTTGTGGACTTTATATGCAGTTGTACTGTTCTACAGTATGCTAGCCCGGTGAACTTGGTGCTAGCATGCTGCGTGGCTAATGTGGCTAGTGTTTGTTTCACACACTGAGCAGTGTTAGAGTAACGTTATTTCATACTGAGAGACAGTCTAGAGGAATTGTGTGAGTGTTAAGCCTTGTATGAAGTAAATTAAATAAACACAGTAGTAGCTGTGGTAAGTTGCTTTAGGGGGGTTGTACTGCAACGCTAACGTTAGCGCCGCGGCTAATGTGGATAACGTTAGCTGCATTAGCATTAAGCCTAAAACCCATCGAAACACCACAGTAGTCGGTGGCATGTGGTGGGTTAGTTTTTGTGGAACTACTATAACGCTAATGTTAGCTCTGCTTATTAAGCTGTCTTCTGCTCTCGATGTTCGCTGGTAACGTTACGTGGGTCTGTTGTTGTTGTGATATGCATATGTACCTGAGAGACCCTGTGGTACACATGTGAAAAACAAATGGTCACTTTCTTAGGTTTAACTTTAACATCAAGCTGCAGGATTGATGTTAAAGGATATGGCAAGGTGCAGCATAAATATGTAAATGCCAATGTTTGTAGTATGATACACTAACTTCTTTCTTCTAATTGTTTTGGACTTTTTGTAGCTGTTGCCATAATCACAAATTTGAGATGACCAGGCAGACCCTATATAATCACAAATCTGAGATGACCAGACAGACCCACCACAGAGACAAACCACCAGGATAGCAGAGGAATCAGAAGTACAGGTTTCCAGTATAATATATGAGGACTACGTCACACTATTTCTAGCTATTAACCTCAGGTAGATATTGCTATTTAAATGTCTCTGTCACATAATGTTAGCTTAGTTGACATAAATAAATGTAGAAATATATAAATATGGAATAAACAAATGCAAGTTATAAAAGAATAAGAAGAGAAAAGAGAAAAATAATAAAACTATTTGTAGAGGAAAGACGTGTTGCAACGGAAGAGAGTATTGTGTACATAAATAAAAATTGACAATATAAAAATATAAAACAACAAAGATTAAACAATTAACAACAAATATGTGCAGTGTGGCGAGGTTTGTGCGTGATATGAAATGCAATAATATTTACATGTGCAGAGACAGTTGTATTATTTTAAAAGGGGGGGAGTGTCAGTGAGGGACCCAGGCCTTGTTGATGAGGCTAGCTGCTGATGGGAAGAAGCTGCTTTTGTGGCAAGAGGTTTTGGTCCTGATGGACCGCAGCCTCCTGCCAGAGGGGAGAGTCTGAAACAGTTTGTGTCCAGGGTGGGAGGGGTCAGCTGCAATCTTTCCTGTTCGCCTTAGAGTCCTGGAGGTGTACAGGTCCTGAAGAGAAGGAAGATTGCAGCCAATCACCTTCTCTGCAGAATGAATGATACGCTGCAGCCTGCCCTTGTCCCTGGCAGTGGCAGCAGGGTACCAGATGGTGAAGGAGGAGGTGAGGATGGGCTCAATGATGGCGATGTAGAAGTGCACCATCATTGTCTTTGGCAGGCTGAACTTCTTCAGCTGCTGCAGGAAGTACATCCTCTGCTGGGCCTTTTTGGTGTGGGAGGTGATGTTCAGTTCCCACTTGAGGTCCTGGGAGATTATGGTTCCCAGGAAGCGGAAGGAGTCCACCGTGGCAACTGGGGAGTCACAGGATGAGGGGGGAGGGTGGGGCTGGGCTCTTTCTGAAGTCCACGACCATCTCCACTATCTTCAGAGCATTGAGCTCCAGACTGTTGTGGCCACACCAGGTCACCAGATGGTCGATCTCCCACCTGTAGGCGGACTCATCCCCACCTGAGATGAGCCCAATGAGGTTGGTGTCATCCGCAAACTTCTGTAGCTTGACAGAATGGTGACTGGAGGTGCAGCTGTTGGTATACAGCTGATGGTCCTGGAGTCAGAGACATGTTGTCCCATCTTCACATGCTGCTTCCTGTCCGTCAGGAAGTCTGTGATCCACCTGCAGCTGGGAGAGCTTGTTCTGCAGCAGGGCCGGGATGATGGTGTTAAAATCATTGCCATGTTTTAAATACTTTATCAGACTGTTACAAAGAATATCATAATTAGGGCCAGAGCACGACCGTCCCTATACCTCACCCAAACAAACGGGGCTCAGAAATGTTAGCTGCGCACATACAGCATGTGGTGCGGTCCACACATGACTTACGTGAATGACTAATCATTCATGCAGCACACCTGGACACACCACCGCTCACTGAACAGATCTCTGCCTCACTGCCACAAACAACTGTCTCCACCTGCTGGCATGTAAAGCCTTCTGCTCCCAGCGCTGTTCCAAAGACTTCTATTCCTGTCATCATCACGCATAGACCAGTAAACCGAAATGTGCACATCCCATACAGAAATATTAGTAATCTCTTAAGGATTAGGACAACTGCACCAACTCCAGCACCCAGAACAAACTCATTTAAAATGGCTCTCTTCAATGTGAGATCACTTTCAAGTAAGACTTTTATCTTAAATGATTTTATCTTGTCTGCAAATCTAGATTTTATGTTTTTAACTGAATCCTGGTTGCAAATGAATGACTATAGCCAGCTAGCTGAACTGTGTCCGCCTCAATATGATTGCTTTAGTCAACCGAGGGTCAGTGGTCGTGGTGGTGGGCTAGTGAGCGTGTATAGGAAAAATTTTAAATGTCATCAAGTACGCTGTGATGAATTTAACTCCTTTGAAGTTCTCACTCTTAAAGTTGGAGGGCTGCAACCTATCATATTTGTTATAATTTATCGCCCCCCAAAACCGCCTGGAGGATTTTTATCAGAACTTCCTGAATTTTTATCTACTCTGGTTTTAAATTATGACAGAATTGTTCTTTGTGGCGATTTTAATATTCATGTTGATGACCCCAACAATGTTAATGCAACTGACTTTTTAAATTTGGCCACTTCTTTTAACTTCAAACAACATGTCAAAGGGCAAACACATAACCGTGGTCATACACCGGACTTGGTTTTTACCCTGGGTGTCAGCATTTCCTCTGTGGAATTAGTGGACATGACCATATCTGACCACAGATGTATTGTTTTTAGCTGCGATTCGCCTGTTACTCATGCTGCCTCACCAAGCTCCGTGTGTTGTCGCATCTTTAATGAACAGAGTGTTTCAAAGTTTTGCACATTCTTTCAGAGCCAAAGCCAACACCTGTCTGATTCCAACACCAACAATCTGGTCGATCACTTCAATCATATCTGCTTGTCGTCACTAAATATTACTGCTCCTCTAAAGGTTAGGCCTACGTCTAAAGCTAGTAAGCAACCCTGGATAAATGACAGCATTCGCAGCCTCAAAAGGGAATGCAGGAAAGCAGAGCGCAGGTGGAAAAAATCCAGTCTCCAAGTCCATTACCTCAGTCTGAAGGATTTATTAATTAACTACAATAAAATGGTTAAGGATGCGAGAACACACTATTTTTCTGAACTCATTACTACACATAAACACAATCCCAGGTTTCTGTTTAAGACTGTGGATCAGCTGGTAAACCCAACCCCCCTTGTGCCTCAGCTGGAAGTAATGATGACTGTGAATTGTTTTTATCTTATTTTACCAATAAGGTGGTGTCAATCAGAGCCTCTATTACCCCCGTGGACTCTTACTCAGAGGTCCCTCACCAGCAACAACAGAGTTTTAACCAGTTTTATCCCATCGACTTGTCTGAGCTTTTAAAAACAGTATCACAAATGAGAGTGTCCTCCGGCCCACTTGATATAATACCTACAAAATTTTTACTGAAAGTAATAGATTCTGTTGGGCCCCATTTGATCTCTGTTTTCAACAGCTCCCTATCTACTGGTTGTGTCCCTGATTATTTTAAAACGGCTTGCATGAACCCACTTTTAAAGAAACCTGGTTTAGATCCCTCCCTCCCACATAATTTTAGACCAATTTCAAAACTGCCTTTTATTGCAAAGATTCTAGAAAGAATTGTGTCCAAACAGCTGCTCACTGTGCTGGAAAATAACAAATTATTTGAAAGGTTTCAGTCTGGTTTTAGGAAGTACCACAGCACTGAGACTGCCCTGCTTAAAGTCACCAATGACCTTTTAATGTCTGCTGATGAAGGTATGTGCTCAGTCCTGGTACTCCTGGACCTTAGCGCTGCTTTTGACACCATTGATCACAACATCATGTTAGACAGACTGAGGCACTGGGTGGGGATCTCTGGTACTGCTCTAGAATGGTTTTCATCCTACCTGTCAAATAAGAAGTTTTGCGTGTCTGTAAACAACTATGTCTCTTCATTCTGTCCAGTTAAATATGGTGTGCCTCAGGGGTCTGTCTTAGGACCCATTTTGTTTTCCTTGTATCTGCTTCCCCTTGGACATATTATCCATAAACATGGCATTTCTTTTCATATTTATGCTGATGACACACAAATATACTTGCCCGTCAGATCCACAGACCCTGGAATGCTGAGTTCACTTAACAACTGCCTTTGTGAAGTTAAAAAATGGATGTCAAATAATTTCCTCCAGCTGAACTCAGACAAAACAGAAATCCTGGTCATCGGGTCTCAGCAGATGGCAAATCAAATACTGCCATCTGCTGGTTCCCTAGTAAATCACATTAAGCCTGTGGCAAAGAACCTTGGTGTTTGGTTTGATAGTAATTTAAATTTCGAGCAGCACACCACAAATCATGTTTTTATCAACTTAGAAATATAGCTAAAATTCGATCTATGTTAACTTTTAAGGACACCGAGACCATTTTACACGCCTTCATCTCATCACGCCTGGATTATTGCAACAGCCTTTTCACCTGTTTAACACAAAATCTATTGATCGACTCCAGACTGTCCAGAACTCAGCTGCCAGGCTTTTAACCAGAACAAAGAAATATGACCACATTACTCCTATTTTAGCTTCATTACACTGGCTCCCAGTATGTTTTAGAATTGACTTTAAAATTCTATTGATCACTTTTAGAGCTCTTCATGGCCTCTCGCCTTGTTATATTTCTGAACTTTTAGTCCCATACGCACCAGCACGTACCTTGAGATCCTCGGGCAGAGGTCTGTTGTCTGTTCCAGAGTCTCGACTGAAAACTAAAGGGGACAGAACGTTTTCTGTCAGGGCCCCAGGCTCTGGAACAGCCTGCCCGAGGAAATCAGGTCGGCTGAGTCGGTGAACTCTTTTAAGTCCCTTCTTAAAACATACTTTTATAGGAGAGCTTTTCCCGATCTTATTTGACTTTATTTTATCCCTTTTATTTTATTGTATTTTACTAATTTTATATTAAATTTTCATGCTCTTATCTTTTTTGTATTATTCTTTACACTTGTTAAAGCACTTTGTAACTTGTTTTTGAAAAGTGCTCTACAAATAAGGATTATTATTATTATTATTATTATTGAATTTGCTAAGATTATATATTATATATATTTTTTTTTTTCTGCAAAGTAGGCTCAACTGACATGGCCTAAACATACTCGAAAACTCACCAAAAACATGTCAGAACCGGTGAAAAATTTCGTATTCTATAAGTTTCGCACATGGGCGTGGCAAAATGACTCGCTAGCGCCACCTAAAAAATTGGAAAAGATTAGCCCCTCGTTCACGTTCAACCTACATGTACGAAATTTTCTGGGGACATGTATCATATCAAGACGCACAAAAAAGCCTCAAGAACCCATAGCCTAAAGTCAACAGGAAGTCAGGCATTTTGAATTTTACGGCCATTTTTGGATGATTTACACACTTCGTACTTTAACGAACTCGACGTCAAATTTCTGCTGTGCCTTCTAAAGGCATTGAAGATGAAAAGTTGTGCTATTTGCGAGTTTTCGTCAATGGGCGTGTCCGTGGCGTGGCGTCAAAGATCAACTCTTCGCCATGACACGGAAGTTGTTGTAACTTCAGTGTATATGCTCACATCTGGACCAAACTGTACATGTAGGATGAGAGTCCAGCCCTGAACACATGTACATGCCGACATTCACCCACAGTCATAGCACCACCTGCTGGCAACAGGAAGTGACTTTTAACGAAGCAGCCCCCGCCGCACGTTTCACCTACGTGCACGAATTTTCTGTGGTATGTGTATCTTGTCCAGACGCACAAAAAGTCTCTTGGAGCGATGCCCTAAAACCAACAGGAAGTCGGCCATTTTGAATTTTACGTCAAATTTTGGATGATTTACACACTTCGTACTTTAACGAACTCCTCCTAGGGATTTAGTCCGACCGACCTCAAATTTCTGCTGTGTCTTCTAAAGGCATTGAAGATGAAAAGTTGTGCTATTTGCAAGTTTTCGTCAATGGGCGTGTCCGTGGCGTGGCGTCAAAGATCAACTCTTCGCCATGACACGGAAGTTGTCGTAGCTTCAGTGTACATGCTCACATCTGGACCAAACTGTACATGTAGGATGAGAGTCCCGCCCTGAACACATGTACATGCTGATATTCACCCACAGTCATAGCGCCACCTGCTGGCAACAGGAAGTGACTTTTAACGAAGCAGCCCCCGCCGCACGTTTCACCTACGTGCACGAATTTTCTGTGGTACGTGTATCTGTCCAGACGCACAAAAAGCCTCTTGGAGCGATGCCCTAAAATCAACAGGAAGTCGGCCATTTTGAATTTTACGTCAAATTTTGGATGATTTACACACTTCGTACTTTAACAAACTCCTCCTAGGGATTTAGTCCGACCGACTTCAAATTTCTGCTGTGCCTTCTAAAGGCATTGAAGATGAAAAGTTGTGCTATTTGCGAATTTTCGTCAATGGGTGTGTCCGTGGCGTGGCGTCAGAGATCAAGTCTTCGCCATGACACAGGAAGTTGTTGTAACTTCAGTGTACATGCTCACATCTGAACCAAACTTTACGTGCTTGATAACTCTCCCACCCCGTATGGAGGACCGATCCTGACACAGCCAGAAATAAATACAGAAATAAATAAATGCTAAATAAATAAATAAGCATCCAATTAAATACACAAAAAATAAAGTAAATAAATAAATGTAGGTAGTAATTAAATTATACAAGGAGACATAAATGTTTATATTTTAATTAGTGCCTTTACTTATTCACCTTTGTTATAATTACCTTATTTGTTTATTCAACTTTATTTATTACTAATTTTTTTAAAGTATTTATTTATGTGTGTGTTTTAATATTTTTGTCTGTTTTATTCTTCCTTTGTATTTATTTACCTCATTTATTTTCACCCATGGTATTTATTTCTGCCTGTCTTTTTTAATTTTTGTATGCATTTCTGCCTCATTATGCAAATGAGGAGGGGCTGTGTCTCAAGGGGTCATCTTCCTGCTATTGGTGGACCAGTCAGACAGGAGAGCTCCTACTCTGCCTGCAGACATCAACGATCTTGCCCCTCACACAGTCAGATGGCTTCCTTCAGTGCGCTGAGGTGTTTAACAACTCTGAAGACAATACTACCAGCAATGTCTTCCTTCTCTATTCAATTCTGTATGGTAAATTCAGTTTTAACGGAGCAGAGCGAGCTGACAGGCAGAGTTAGAGACTTTTTCTGTCCGTTTCTCTCTTTACAAAGACGCATGTCAGAGTCTTCTCTGAAGAGGGCAATGAAGTCTCAGTAGTACCCGATGCGAGCACCACATACAACACAATTTATCAAATTACACAACGGATATACAGTAAAAAATAAGATTGATTGGATTACACTCACAGGAAGTATAAAACCTGTTACATGCGTAACACAGTAATGTCAGGGAAATTACTTTACTTAGATTTAAGTACTGCAGTTGTACATTTGAAATACCTTCCTACCTTTCTGATAGGAAGCCTTCTTGAGGTGGTATAAAACATTTCTTCTTATATTCTGATTTGAGTTGTGGACAACTATGACCACATGAATTAAAAAAGTTAAACATTTCACTGCCCAAGTCAGCTATAACACAAGTCTTGTTCATTAGACTACATGCTGTACAGTATTTGTGGACAGATTTTGTCCCAGGATTTATTATGCATTTCTTCTTCTTCGTTGCATGATTTAGAATAATAAGGTGAGAAATGGGTCTATTCTGAGTTCATCCTGCACTGCAGCAGCTAATAAAGTCCATTTAATCCCAAAAACGCTTTTCTTTAGGCAGGCTGGAGCAGAAAACAACTCACCTTTCTCAAGTTGTACAGTAATGTCACATGTGTATGAAGGTGGATCAAACAAGCTAATCTTAAATGTCAAAGTAGAGAGGAGCCTAGTAGGCCTATTTATTTTCATTCATTACACAATATGAATAAGCTATGCAGACAGTTGTAAAGAAAGAACATCTTTTTCTTCTGTTCTCTACTTGTTATAGTTACACAGTATTAGGGGTGTGGGCTGTATTAAAAGTATCCACTGTTCTCCCATGCTCTAACACACAGTAACGATGAAATGTGTGCTGTTCTCACATTCTTCCTCTGTATGTACACATAAACAACAAGGCAGGGAAATATAAAAGGAATTTATTTTATTGTTTGGGTACATTATTGTTCAGTGTACATGCTCACATCTGAAACAAACTTTACGTGCTTGATAACTCTCCCACCCCGCAGACATCTACACGTCAATACCGATTTATATTCATAGCGGCAAGTGCTATGTAGCTCCACATAGGGGACACAGGAAGTGACATATAACACCTTCATGCGGCGACATAACCGCATAGCAAATTCACAGCCGCACCGGCAGAGCTCCAGAATGTGCAACTCGGCCGGCTCACACGCGGACGCGCTTACAAGTGCGAGGGCCCGCCCAACGCTGCTTGCAGCTTTAATATATATATATATATATATATTTTTTTTTTTTTCTGCAAAGTAGGCCCAAATGACATGGCCTAAACATATTCGAAAACTCACCAAAATTTGCAAACATGTCAGAACTGGTGAAAAATTTTGTATTCTACAAGTTTCGCACATGGGTGTGGCAAAATGACTCGCTAGCGCCACCTAGAAAATTGGAAAAGTTTAGCCCCTCGTTCACGTTCAACCTACATGTACGAAATTTTCTGGGGACATGTATCGTATCAAGACGCACAAAAAAGCCTCAAGAACCCATAGCCTAAAGTCAACAGGATGTCGGCCATTTTGAATTTTACGGCCATTTTTGGATGATTTACACACTTTGTACTTTAACGAACTCCTCCTAGGGATTTAGTCGGATCGACGTCAAATTTCTGCTGTGCCTTCTAAAGGCATTGACGATGAAAAGTTGTGCTATTTGCGAGTTTTCGTCAATGGGCGTGTCCGTGGCGTCGATGATTCGCAATGAAACAGGAAGTTGTTGTAACTTCAGAGTACATGCTCACATCTGGACCAAACTGTACATCTAGGATGAGAGTCCCGCCCTGAACACATGTACATGCCGACATTCACCCACAGTCATAGCGCCACCTGCTGGCAACAGAAAGTGACCTTTAACGAAGTAGCCCCCGCCGCACGTTTCACCTACGTGCACGAATTTTCTGTGGTACGTGTATCTTGTCCAGACGCACAAAAAAGTCTCTTGGAGCCATAGCCTAAACCCAACAGGAAGTCGGCCATTTTGAATTTTACGTCAAATTTTGGATGATTTACACACTTCGTACTTTAACGAACTCCTCCTAGGGATTTAGTCCGACCGACTTCAAATTTCTGCTGTGCCTTCTAAAGGCATTGAAGATGAAAAGTTGTGCTATTTGCGAGTTTTCGTCAATGGGCGTGTCCGTGGCGTTGCGTCAAAGATCAAGTCTTCGCCATGACGCAGAAGTTGTTGTAACTTCAGTGTATATGCTCACATCTGGACCAAACTGTACATGTATGATGAGAGTCCAGCCCTGAACACACGGACATGCCGACATTTACCCACAGTCATAGCGCCACCTGCTGGCAACAGGAAGTGACTTTTAACGAAGCAGCCCCGCCACACGTTTCACCTACGTGCACGAATTTTCTGTGGTACGTGTATCTTGTCCAGACGCACAAAAAAGTCTCTTGGAGTGATGCCTAAAACCAACAGGAAGTCGGCCATTTTGAATTTTACGTCAAATTTTGGATGGTTTACACACTTCGTACTTTAACGAACTCCTCCTAGGGATTTAGTCCGACCGACCTCAAATTTCTGCTGTGCCTTCTAAAGGCATTGAAGATGAAAAGTTGTGCTATTTGCGAGTTTTCGTCAATGGGTGTCCGTGGCGTGGCGTCAGAGATCAAGTCTTCGCCATGACACAGGAAGTTGTTGTAACTTCAGTGTACATGCTCACATCTGAACCAAACTTTACGTGCTTGATAACCAAGGGTCATCTTCTCTGCTATTGGTGGACCAGTCAGACAGGAGAGCTCCTACTCTGCCTGCAGACATCAACAATCTTGCCCTCACACAGTCAGATGGCTTCCTTCAGTGCACTGAGGTGTTTAACAACTCTGAAGACAATACTACCAGCAATGTATTCCTTCTCTTTTCATGTAGACGCTCCGACAGACAGTGCTTTCAGTTCGCTGCATGCATGGACACAGAACTGCGGTATAGGGAGAAGCACACGGTCAGCTGGCTGCAGCTAAATCTGGGGTGCACTCGTATTCAATTCTGTATGGTAAATTCAGTTTTATAATAATAATAATAATAATCTTTGTAGAGCACTTTTCAAAAACAAGTTACAAAGTGCTTTAACAAGTGTAAAGAATAATACAAAAAAAAGATAAGAGCATGAAAATTTAATATAAAATTAGTAAAATATAATAAAATAAAAGGGATAAAATAAAGTCAAATAAGATCGGGAAAAGCTCTCCTATAAAAGTATGTTTTAAGAAGGGACTTAAAAGAGTTCACTAACTCAGCCGACCTGATTTCCTCGGGCAGGCTGTTCCAGAGCCTCGGGGCCCTGACAGCAATGCTCTGTCCCCTTTAGTTTTCAGTCGAGACTCTGGAACAGACAGCAGACCTCTGCCCGAGGATCTCAAGGTACGTGCTGGTGCGTATGGGACTAAAAGGTCAGAAATATAACAAGGCGAGAGGCCATGAAGAGCTTTAAAAGTGATCAATAGAATTTTAAAGTCAATTCTAAAACATACTGGGAGCCAGTGTAATGAAGCTAAAATAGGAGTAATGTGGTCATATTTCTTTGTTCTGGTTAAAAGCCTGGCAGCTGAGTTCTGGACAGTCTGGAGTCGATCAATAGATTTTTGGGTTAAACAGGTGAAAAGGCTGTTGCAATAATCCAGGCGTGATGAGATGAAGGCGTGTAAAATGGTCTCGGTGTCCTTAAAAGTTAACATAGATCGAATTTTAGCTATATTTCTAAGTTGATAAAAACATGATTGAACAAGCTTTGTGGTGTGCTGCTCGAAATTTAAATTACTATCAAACCAAACACCAAGGTTCTTTGCCACAGGCTTAATGTGATTTACTAGGGAACCAGCAGATGGCAGTATTTGATTTGCCATCTGCTGAGACCCGATGACCAGGATTTCTGTTTTGTCTGAGTTCAGCTGGAGGAAATTATTTGACATCCATTTTTTAACTTCACAAAGGCAGTTGTTAAGTGAACTCAGCATTCCAGGGTCTGGATCTGACGGGCAAGTATATTTGTGTGTCATCAGCATAAATATGAAAAGAAATGCCATGTTTATGGATAATATGTCCAAGGGGAAGCAGATACAAGGAAAACAAAATGGGTCCTAAGACCGACCCCTGAGGCACACCATATTTAACTGGACAGAATGAAGAGACATAGTTGTTTACAGACACGCAAAACTTCCTATTTGACAGGTAGGATGAAAACCATTCTAGGGCAGTACCAGAGATCCCCACCCAGTGCCTCAGTCTGTCTAACATGATGTTGTGATCAATGGTGTCAAAAGCAGCGCTAAGGTCCAGGAGTACAGGACTGAGCACATACCTTCATCAGCAGACATTAAAAGGTCATTGGTGACTTTAAGCAGGGCAGTCTCAGTGCTGTGGTACTTCCTAAAACCAGACTGAAACTTTTCAAATAATTTGTTATTTTCCAGCACAGTGAGCAGCTGTTTGGACACAATTCTTTCTAGAATCTTTGCAATAAAAGGCAGTTTTGAAATTGGTCTAAAATTATGTGGGAGGGAGGGATCTAAACCAGGTTTCTTTAAAAGTGGGTTCACGCAAGCCGTTTTAAAATAATCAGGGACACAACCAGTAGATAGGGAGCTGTTGAAAACAGAGATCAAATGGGGCCCAACAGAATCTATTACTTTCAGTAAAAATTTTGTAGGTATTATATCAAGTGGGCTGGAGGACACTCTCATTTGTGATACTGTTTTTAAAAGCTCAGACAAGTCGATGGGATAAAACTGGTTAAAACTCTGTTGTTGCTGGTGAGGACCTCTGAGTAAGAGGCCACGGGGGTAATAGAGGCTCTGATTGACACCACCTTATTGGTAAAATAAGATAAAAACAATTCACAGTCATCATTACTTCCAGCTGAGGCACAAGGAGGGGTTGGGTTTACCAGCTGATCCACAGTCTTAAACAGAAACCTGGGATTGTGTTTATGTGTAGTAATGAGTTCAGAAAAATAGTGTGTTCTCGCATCCTTAACCATTTATTGTAGTTAATTAATAAATCCTTCAGACTGAGGTAATGGACTTGGAGACTGGATTTTTTCCATCTGCGCTCTGCTTTCCTGCATTCCCTTTTGAGGCTGCGAATGCTGTCATTTATCCAGGGTTGCTTACTAGCTTTAGACGTAGGCCTAACCTTTAGAGGAGCAGTAATATTTAGTGACGACAAGCAGATATGATTGAAGTGATCGACCAGATTGTTGGTGTTGGAATCAGACAGGTGTTGGCTTTGGCTCTGAAAGAATGCGCAAAACTTTGAAACACTTTGTTCATTAAAGATGCGACAACACACGGAGCTTGGTGAGGCGGCATGAGTAACAGGCGAATCGCAGCTAAAAACAATACATCTGTGGTCAGATATGGTCATGTCCACTAATTCCACAGAGGAAATGCTGACACCCAGGGTAAAAACCAAGTCCAGTGTATGACCACGGTTATGTGTTTGCCCTTTGACATGTTGTTTGAAGTTAAAAGAAGTGGCCATATTTAAAAAGTCAGTTGCATTAACATTGTTGGGGTCATCAACATGAATATTAAAATCGCCACAAAGAACAATTCTGTCATAATTTAAAACCAGAGTAGATAAAAATTCAGGAAGTTCTGATAAAAATCCTCCAGGCGGTTTTGGGGGGCGATAAATTATAACAAATATGATAGGTTGCAGCCCTCCAACTTTAAGAGTGAGAACTTCAAAGGAGTTAAATTCATCACAGCGTACTTGATGACATTTAAATTTTTCCTATACACGCTCACTAGCCCACCACCACGACCACTGACCCTCGGTTGACTAAAACAATCATATTGAGGCGGACACAGTTCAGCTAGCTGGCTATAGTCATTCATTTGCAACCAGATTCAGTTAAAAACATAAAATCTAGATTTGCAGACAAGATAAAATCATTTAAGATAAAAGTCTTACTTGAATGATCTCACATTGAAGAGAGCCATTTTAAATGAGTTTGTTCTGGGTGCTGGAGTTGGTGCAGTTGTCCTAATCCTTAAGAGATTACTAATATTTCTGTGTGGGATGTGCACATTTCGGTTTACTGGTCTATGCGTGATGATGACAGGAATAGAAGTCTTTGGAACAGCGCTGGGAGCAGACGGCTTTACATGCCAGCAGGTGGAGACAGTTGTTTGTGGCAGTGAGGCAGAGATCTGTTCAGTGAGCGGTGGTGTGTCCAGGTGTGCTGCATGAATGATTAGTCATTCACGTAAGTCATGTGTGGACGCACACATGCTGTATGTGCGCAGCTAACATTTCTGAGCCCCGTTTGTTTGGGTGAAGTCCGTCTGTCTTAAAAAGAGACATTCTTTGCCAGAAAATATTAAAATTATCCACATAACCACACGGTGAGCCCTGCAGGCGGACTGGAGCCAGTCGTGGAGGCCAAGGAGTCTACTGAAGCGGCCAGCACCGCGACCGACTGTGGGAATGGGACCAGAGATAAAAACGGACTTTCCACACTGCTTAAAAAGTTAAGAAGACGGTTAAAATCTGATTTTGTCAGCTCAGACTGCCGAAGAGCTGTGTCATTTGTTCCGACATGGACTATCACTCTTGTGATGGAGGACGGGAGCGACGGCATCAGGTCCTGGAGTTTTTTTAAAATGTCAGCCGTGGTGGCACCGGGGAAGCAGCGAGTGGTAGCGTTAAAGAAACGGAGTTTCTGGTTATGGAGTCACCAATTATTAGTGTGGTTGGGGAGAAAAGAGGACGAGGAGATGCTGGTTGTGGGGTTCCAGAGCAGGACTGAGCAGAATCTGCTTCAACACTGCGTGCGGACTGAGGATGGAGTGTGTGAGCTGCGAGTGTTGTGTTGGAGTAGCAGTAACAGACCTGAAGAAGGGCTACCCGACGGTGCAGGGTAGAGACGGCCTCCGGAGCGTCTGAGCACAGCCTCCTTCAGGATCCTACGTCGGATCAGGTCCGGCGGCAGACCGGCGGCCCAGTGCAGGAGATGTAGCCGGTGAAGGAGATGCAACAGTGTCGGGAGGCACTGTGCGCCGAAAGAGATCCGTATCAGGGAGACTCGAAGCCGCAGGTGCATCAGCTGGATGGACCGGAGTGTCGTAGACAAGGCTGCATAGCGGTTGGAGAGGCCGATGGATGGAGGAGAGGCAGCCCCATCCGAGCCTCTCTTGCAGCCACGGACCACCACTTCAGCCCAGGTTGACTGATGCTTCGGAGTCGAGCAGGATGAAAGCCTGGGAAGGCTAGAGGGGTCCCAAACACGGTGTCCTGGATGTTAGCGGTTGTGCTAAGAGAAACAATCTGTTTGGCTTGTACTGAAGCTACATCCATAAAGCCAGTCAGCAGGGAATCTTTCTCTTTGAGTTCCTCTGAAAGTCGTCGGATGTCTTCCATAAGGTCAGCAATCTTTTGTTTGCTTTCTTAAGGAGTGAGCAGTCCTCATGGGGCAGAGTTATCTCGGCTAGCATAGTCACCGGAGCTTTGTTGTGATCAGTAGCGTTGATCGCGTTTTTACGGTCATCTAGCTTAAAATCCATGTCGGATGACTAAAATCCTTAACCCACGTAAAACTTAAAATAAAGTTAAGTCAAATAAAAAGGATATAAAAAATGTAACGAAAAAAGAGTGGATTAAAACTGGATAAGAGTCCGGTTTAAGACGGAGCTTCCGACAGGTGGCTACAGACCCAACGCATGCGCAGAGTGCAGATTACGTCAGCAATTACGTCAGAGATCTTGTGTTTTAAACGGAGCAGAGCGAGCTGACAGGCAGAGTTAGAGACTTTTTCTGTCCGTTTCTCTTTACAAAGACGCATGTTGCAGTCAGAGTCTCTCTGAGATGCGAGCACGACATACAACACAATTTATCAAATTACATATCGGATATACAGTATGAAAATAAATTGATTGGATTATACTCACAGGAAGTATAAAACCTGTTACATGCGTCTATTAAAAGTAAAGTAACACAAAAATGTCAGGGAAATTACTTTACTTAGATTAAGTACTGCATTGTACATTTGAAACCTTCCTACCTTTCTGATAGGAAGCCTTCTTGAGGTGGTATAAAACATTTCTCTTATATGCTGATTTGAGTTGTGGACAACTATGACCACAGAATTAAAAAATTAAACATTCACTGCCCAAGTCAGCTATAACACAAGTCTTGTTCATCAGACTACATGCTGTACAGTATTGTGGACAGATTTGTCCCAGGATTTATTATGCATTTCTCTTCTTCGTTGCATGATTTAGAATAATAGGTGAGAAATGGGTCTGTTCTGAGTTCATCCTGCACTGCAGCAGCTAATAAAGTCCATTTAATCCCAAAAAGGCTTTTCTTTTAGGCAGGCTGGAGCAGAAAACAACTCACCTTTCTCAAGTTGTACAGTAATGTCACATGTGTATGAAGGTGGATCAAACAAGCTAATCTTAAATGTCAAAGTAGAGAGGAGCCTAGTAGGCCTATTTTTTTCATTCATTACACAATATGAATAAGCTATGCAGAAGTTGTAAAGAAAGAACATCTTTTTCTTCTGTTCTCTACTTGTTAGTTACACAGTATTAGGGGTGTGGGCTGTATTAAAAGTATCCACTGTTCTCCCATGCTCTAACACACAGTAACGATGAATGTGCTGTTCTCACATTCTTCCTCTGTATGACACATAAACAACAAGACGGGAAATATAAAAGGAATTTATTTATTGTTTGGGTACATTATTGTTCAGTGTACATGTTCACATCTGAAACAAACTTTACGTGCTTGATAACTCTCCCACCCCGCAGACATCTACACACCAATACCGATTTATATTCATAGCGGCAAGTGCTATGTAGCTCCACATAGGGGACACAGGAAGTGACATCACTCTTCATGCAGCGTCATAACCGCGTAGCAAATTCACAGCCGCACCGGCAGAGCTCCAGAATATGCAACTCGGCCGGCTCACACGCGGACGCGCTTACATGCGAGGGCCCGCCCAACGCTGCTTGCAGCTTTATTATATATATTATATATATTTTTTTTTTTCTGCAAAGTAGGCCCAAATGACATGGCCTAAACATACTCGAAAACTCACCAAAATTTGCAAACATGTCAGAACCGGTGAAAAATTTCGTATTCTACAAGTTTCGCACATGGCGTGGCAAAATGACTCGCTAGCGCCACCTAGAAAATTGGAAATGATTAGCCCCTCGTTCACGTTCAACCTACATGTACGAATTTCTGGGGACATATCGTATCAAGACGCACAAAAAAGCCTCAAGAACCCATAGCCTAAAGTCAACAGGAAGTCGGCCATTTTGAATTTTACGGCCATTTTTGGATGATTTACACACTTCGTACTTTAACGAACTCCTCCTAGGGATTTAGTCGGATCGACGTCAAATTTCTGCTGTGCCTTCTAAAGGCATTGACGATGAAAAGTTGTGCTATTTGCGCGTTTTCGTCAATGGGCGTGTCCTGGCGTCGATGATTCGCAATGAAACAGGAAGTTGTTGTAACTTCAGTGTACATGCTCACATCTGGACCAAACTGTACATGTAGGATGAGAGTCCCGCCCTGAACACATGTACATGCCGACATTCACCCACAGTCATAGCGCCACCTGCTGGCAACAGAAAGTGACCTTTAACGAAGCAGCCCCCGCCGCACGTTTCACCTACGTGCACGAATTTTCTGTGGTACTGTATCTTGTCCAGACGCACAAAAAAGTCTCTTGGAGCCATAGCCTAAACCCAACAGGAAGTCGGCCATTTTGAATTTACGTCAAATTTTGGATGATTTACACACTTCGTACTTTAACGAACTCCTCCTAGGGATTTAGTCCGACCGACCTCAAATGTTTGCTGTGCCTTCTAAAGGCATTGAAGATGAAAAGTTGTGCTATTTGCAAGTTTTCGTCAATGGGCGTGTCCGTGGCGTGGCGTCAAAGATCAACTCTTCGCCATGACACGGAAGTTGTCGTAACTTCAGTGTACATGCTCACATCTGACCAAACTGTACATGTAGGATGAGAGTCCCGCCCTGAACACATGTACATGCTGACATTCACCCACAGTCATAGCGCCACCTGCTGGCACAGGAAGTGACTTTTAACGAAGCAGCCCCCGCCGCACGTTTTACCTACGTGCACGAATTTTCTGTGGTACGTGTATCTTGTCCAGACGCACAAAAAAGCCTCTTGGAGCGATGCCTAAAATCAACAGGAAGTCGGCCATTTTGAATTTTACGTCAAATTTTGGATGATTTACACACTTCGTACTTTAACGAACTCCTCCTAGGGATTTAGTCCGACGACTTCAAATTTGTGCTGTGCCTTCTAAAGGCATTGAAGATGAAAAGTTGTGCTATTTGCGAGTTTTCGTCAATGGGTGTGTCCGTGGCGTGGCGTCAGAGATCAAGTCTTCGCCATGACACAGGAAGTTGTTGTAACTTCAGTGTACATGCTCACATCTGAACCAAACTTTACGTGCTTGATAACTCTCCCACCCCTATGGAGGACCGATCCTGACACAGTCAGAAATAAATACAGAAATAAATAAATGCTCAATAAATAAATAAGCATCCAATTAAATACACAAAAAAATAAGTAAATAATAAATGTTGGTAGTAATTAATTATACAAGGAGACATAAATGTATATATTTTAATTAGTGCCTTTACTTATTCACCTTTGTTATAATTACCTTATTTGTTTATTCAACTTTATTTATTACTAATTTTTTAATGTATTATTTATGTGTGTGTTTTAATATTTTTGTCTGTTTTATTCTTCCTTTGTATTTATTTACCTTATTTATTTTCACCCATGGTATTTATTTCTGCCTGTCTTTTTAAATTTTTGTATGCATTTCTGCCTCATTATGCAAATGAGGAGGGCTGTGTCTCAAGGGGTCATCTTCTCTGCTATTGGTGGACCAGTCAGACAGGAGAGCTCCTACTCTGCCTGCAGACATCAACGATCTTGCCCCTCACACAGTCAGATGGCTTCCTTCAGTGCGCTGAGGTGTTTAACAACTCTGAAGACAATACTACCATCAATGTCTTCCTTCTCTTTTCACGTAGACGCTCCGACAGACAGTGCTTTCAGTTTGCTGCATGCATGGACACAGAACTGCGGTATAGGAGAAGCACACGGTCAGCTGGCTGCAGCTAAATCTGGAGTGCACTCGTATTCAATTCTGTATGGTAAATTCAGTTTTAACGGAGCAGAGCGAGCTGACAGGCAGAGTTAGAGACTTTTTCTTCTGTTTCTCTCTTTACAAAGACGCATGTTGCAGTCAGAGTCTTCTCTGGATGCGAGCACGACATACAACACAATTTATCAAATTACACAACGGATATACAGTATGAAAATAAGATTGATTGGATTATACTCACAGGAAGTATAAAACCTGTTACATGCGTAAACAGTAAGTCAGGGAAATTACTTTACTTAGATTTAAGTACTGCAGTTGTACATTTGAAATACCTTCCTACCTTTCTGAAGGAAGCCTTCTTGAGGTGGTATAAAACATTCTTCTTATATTCTGATTTGAGTTGTGGACACTATGACCACATGAATTAAAAAATTAAACATTTCACTGCCCAAGTCAGCTATAACACAAGTCGTTCATAGACTACATGCTGTACAGTATTTGTGGACAGATTTTGTCCCAGGATTTATTATGCATTTCTTCTTCTTCGTTGCATGGTTTAGAATAATAAGGTGAGAAATGGGTCTGTTCTGAGTTCATCCTGCACTGCAGCAGCTAAAAGTCCATTTAATCCCAAAAACGCTTTTCTTTTAGGCAGGCTGGAGCAGAAACACAGTAACGATGAAATGTGTGCTGTTCTCACATTCTTCCTCTGTATGTACACATAAACAACAAGGCAGGGAAATATAAAAGGAATTTATTTTATTGTTTGGGTACATTATTGTTCAGTGTACATGGTCACATCTGAAACAACTTTACGTGCTTGATAACTCTCCCACCCCGCAGACATCTACACGCCAATACCGATTTATATTATCATAGCGGCAAGTGCTAGTAGCTCCACATAGGGGACACAGGAAGTGACATATAGCACCTTCATGCGGCGTCAACCGCGTAAAAATTCACAGCCGCACCGGCAGAGCTCCAGAATATGCAACTCGGCCGGCTCACGCGCGGACGCGCTACAAGTGCGAGGGCCCGCCCAACGCTGCTTGCAGCTTTAATTTTTTTTTTTTTTTTTTCTTTTTCTGCAAGTAGGCCAAATGACATGGCCTAAACATACTCGAAAACTCACCAAATTTGCAAACATGTCAGAACCGGTGAAAATTTCGTATTCTACAAGTTCGCACATGGGCGTGGCAAAATGACTCGCTAGCGCCACCTAGAAAATTGGAAAATTAGCCCCTCGTTCACGTTCAACCTACATGTACGAAATTTCTGGGGACATGTATCGTATCAAGACGCACAAAAAAGCCTCAAGAACCCATAGCCTAAAGTCAACAGGAAGTCGGCCATTTTGAATTTTATGGCCATTTTTGGATGATTTACACTTCGTACTTTAACGAACTCCTCCTAGGGATTTAGTCGGATCGACGTCAAATTTCTGCTGTGCCTTCTAAAGGCATTGACGATGAAAAGTTGTGCTATTTGCGCGTTTTCGTCAATGGGCGTGTCCGTGGCGTCGATGATTCGCAATGAAACAGGAAGTTGTTGTAACTTCAGTGTACATGCTCACATCTGGACCAAACTGTACATGTAGGATGAGAGTCCCGCCCTGAACACATGTACATGCCGACATTCACCCACAGTCATAGCGCCACCTGCTGGCAACAGAAAGTGACCTTTAACGAAGCAGCCCCCGCCGCACGTTTCACCTACGTGCACGAATTTTCTGTGGTACGTGTATCTTGTCCAGACGCACAAAAAAGTCTCTTGGAGCCATAGCCTAAACAACAGGAAGTCGGCCATTTTGAATTTTACGTCAAATTTTGGATGATTTACACACTTCGTACTTTAACGAACTCCTCCTAGGGATTTAGTCCGACCGACCTCAAATTTGTGCTGTGCCTTCTAAAGGCATTGAAGATGAAAAGTTGTGCTATTTGCAAGTTTTCGTCAATGGGCGGTCCGTGGCGTGGCGTCAAAGATCAGCTCTTCGCCATGACACGGAAGTTGTCGTAACTTCAGTGTACATGCTCATCTGGACCAAACTGTACATGTAGGATGAGAGTCCCGCCCTGAACACATGTACATGCTGACATTCACCCACAGTCATAGCGCCACCTGCTGGCAACAGGAAGTGACTTTTAACGAAGCAGCCCCCGCGCACGTTTCACCTACGTGCACGAATTTCTGTGGTACGTGTATCTTGTCCAGACGCACAAAAAGCCTCTTGGAGCGATGCCCTAAATCAACAGGAAGTCGGCCATTTTGAATTTTACGTCAAATTTTGGATGATTTACACACTTCGTACTTTAACGAACTCCTCCTAGGGATTTAGTCGACCGACTTCAAATTTGTGCTGTGCCTTCTAAAGGCATTGAAGATGAAAAGTTGTGCTATTTGCGAGTTTTCGTCAATGGGTGTCCGTGGCGTGGCGTCAGAGATCAAGTCTTCGCCATGACACAGGAAGTTGTTGAACTTCAGTGTACATGCTCACATCTGAACCAAACTTTACGTGCTTGATAACTCTCCCACCCGTATGGAGGACCGATCCTGACACAGTCAGAAATAAATACAGAAATAAATAAATGCTCAATAAATAAATAAGCATCCAATTAAATACACAAAAAAATAAGTAATAATAAATGTAGGTAGTAATTAAATTATACAAGGAGACATAAATGTATATATTTTAATTAGTGCCTTTACTTATTCACCTTTGTTATAATTACCTTATTTGTTTATTCAACTTTATTTATTACTAATTTTTTTAATGTATTTATTTATGTGTGTGTTTTAATATTTTTGTCTGTTTTATTCTTCCTTTGTATTTATTTACCTTATTATTTTCACCCATTTATTTATTTCTGCCTGTCTTTTTTAAATTTTTGTATGCATTTCTGCCTCATTATGCAAATGAGGAGGGGCTGTGTCTCAAGGGGTCATCTTCTCTGCTATTGGTGGACCAGTCAGACAGGAGAGCTCTACTCTGCCTGCAGACATCAACGATCTTGCCCCTCACACAGTCAGATGGCTTCCTTCAGTGCGCTGAGGTGTTTAACAACTCTGAAGACAATACTACCAGCAATGTCTTCCTTCTCTTTTCACGTAGACGCTCCGACAGACAGTGCTTTCAGTTTGCTGCATGCATGGACACAGAACTGCGGTATAGGGAGAACACACGGTCAGCTGGCTGCAGCTAAATCTGGAGTGCACTCGTATTCAATTCTGTATGGTAAATTCAGTTTTAACGGAGCAGAGCGAGCTGACAGGCAGAGTGTAGAGACTTTTTCTGTCCGTTTCTCTCTTTACAAAGACGCATGTTGCAGTCAGAGTCTTCTCTGAGAGGCAATGAAGTCGTAGTACGATGCGAGCACCATACAACACAATTTATCAAATTACACAACGGATATACAGTATGAAAATAAGATTGATTGGATTATACTCACAGGAAGTATAAAACCTGTTACATGCGTAACACAGTAATGTCAGGGAAATTACTTTACTTAGATTTAAGTACTGCAGTTGTACATTTGAAATACCTTCCTACCTTTCTGATAGGAAGCCTTCTTGAGGTGGTATAAAACATTTCTTCTTATATTCTGATTGAGTTGTGGACAACTATACCCATGAATTAAAAAATTAAACATTTCACTGCCCAGTCAGCTATAACACAAGTCTTGTTCATCAGACTACATGCTGTGGACAGATTTTGTCCCAGGATTTATTATGCATTTCTTCTTCTTCTTTGCATGATTTAGAATAATAAGGTGAGAAATGGGTCTTCTGAGTTCATCCTGCACTGCAGCAGCTAAAAAGTCCATTTAATCCCAAAACGCTTTTTCTTTTAGGCAGGCTGGAGCAGAAAACAACTCACCTTTCTCAAGTTGTACAGTAATGTCACATGTGTATGAAGGTGGATCAAACCAGCTAATCTTAAATGTCAAAGTAGAGAGGAGCCTAGTAGGCCTATTTATTTCATTCATTACACAATATGATAAGCTATGCAGACAGTTGTAAAGAAAGAACATCTTTTTCTTCTGTTCTCTACTTGTTATAGTTACACAGTATTAGGGGTGTGGGCTGTATTAAAAGTATCCACTGTTCTCCCATGCTCTAACACACCAGTAACGATGAAATGTGTGCTGTTCTCACATTCTTCCTCTGTATGTACACATAACAAGGCAGGGAAATATAAAAGGAATTTATTTTATTGTTTGGGTACATTATTGTTCAGTGTACATGCTCACATCTGAACAAACTTTACGTGCTTGATAACTCTCCCACCCCGCAGACATCTACACCAATACCGATTTATATTCATAGCGGCAAGTGCTATGTAGCTCCACATAGGGGACACAGGAAGTGACATATAGCACCTTCATGCGGCGTCGGACCGCGTAGCAAATTCACAGCCGCACCGGCAGAGCTCCGATGTGCAACTCGGCCGGCTCACACGCGGACGCGCTTACAGTGCGAGGGCCCGCCCAACGCTGCTTGCAGCTTTAATTTATAG
>NW_024040040.1:23392189-23521604 GCF_014851395.1 Micropterus salmoides | reverse complement strand
AGTGAATAAAACATTACTGATGTTCACAACATACATGTATTAACCAGGTGACAACCATTTAAATTATTAGAGCAAAAATATTAAAAATGATTATAAGATTGATGTAACGTTACTTAGACTAACCTCACACAGTGCTCCCTCCTTTACAACACTTTGCCATCTGTTGGAGGTAGAACAAACGACATGGATAAGTGAATATTAACTCAACTGAGTCTATGTTGTACTTGCTGATGATCCGCATCTCCTCTACTGACTCAAGCACTGCACTGTAGAGTATAGATAATATACCGTTATTCATTTTATCAGCTGCTTCAAACAGGCTCCCCCTGATTTCCTTTTATACATTTTCAAATATAAAATACTATTGATACTCTGGCTTGGCTGAATACCGAGAGCTATGGATCCATACTGCCCATATGCCCTGCTAATCAACATTTTAAATCAATATTTAATCAATAGTCATGTCAGTCCATTGCTTTCCATCTAACCTTGACTGAGAGACAGATCATCACTGTCTTGTTTTAAATGATGTAAGGGGTGCCGTCCAGCCCACACATTGTCTGGACTGGTCCCACAGAGGCTGCTGCTGGAATGTGTAAGTTTCATTTCATGCAAGCGCATAAGAATGCAAATGAACACATATGAATGCTGTTATCGCATGACACAGTTCTCTTGTCTGAGCTGCAGGTTATAAACACTGCTGCCTGCTGGCGTTCATCAAACTTAATAAAAGTTGTATTTCACTGACGTTGTCAGGCACAGAGTCACAGAACACAGCACTGACCAAGAGATAGCTGCCCAGCTAACTTAGCAATACAGAATAGCAAGTCAGCTTAACATCACTGTTATCTGCTGACAGCAACTTAGAGAGAACAAGTTTAGCTGCTTGCTGTATGCACTTCATCTCAGGTGTTGTTTCTCTCTTTCCTGACCGGGCCTGTTTCAGAAAGCAGACTTAACAAACTCTGACTAACCCTGAGCTCTGAGCTGAGCCAAAGATGTGAAACTGTTCTGTTTCAGAACGCTGATCAGAATTAGTTCAATCAACTCTGAGTATGTTGGACTTGAAGGAAGCACGAGCATGGGGATGAAAAAAGCCATCATCAATGGAGCTCCGATACTATGCTTCACCATGGCAACGGGTAAATAAAGGCAGAGCTTAGTTTTATTTTGTATAAGCTTCGCCCTCTAATGCTATCGCTATTGGATTTAACCCTTCCGCGCGCCTGAGCAGCATTGATTGCGTGAGACCCAGCCATCGGCTCACATTTTTCTTCAGCACTGAGCTGTCTAAAGAGCCTAAGATTGTCTAAAGAGCAAAAGACTTTCAAGCCAGAAAACAAGAGAACGATGTCTTCCAGCAAGTCAGCCAGAATGGGGTGAGTGCTGCGGCGTCTTCCACCGGGACATCATGGGTGATCTCCATCCCTGTGCCTCGGACCAGAGCATACCAGCCGAGCACCATCTCGGTTCGCACTGACGTTCTGCGGCCTTCTCCCCCGAATAATGGCGGCGCCGGGCAGATATCTTGCCGTTCAGGACGAGGAGGTGTGGCGGTCCACCCGCTCTCTGGACGAAGCCCTCGATCTGCTGTTGACGGAAGAGCGGGAGTTGGATGGCTCCACTCTTCCCATTCACGGGTCTCCGATGGCTCCAAGCGTTCCCCGTTCCGTGACGAACATGCGGTCTGCCTGGATCAGCCGACCAGGGAGACCCATGTGTGCCCACGTTGCTCCACATTAGCGCATAATGACATTTAGCAACCGGTTTCATTGCTGCTGGCCGACCCTCATTGGTCAGAGCGGACCACTGGTAGCTATGGGTCGAAAAAAAGCTGTGTGAATCTTGTTGCTCCTTTTTGTGGAAGTTGTTGAACAATGCTGTCTGTGCCTGTCTCGTCGAACCAGCCACACCAAGCACACATTTCCCACACTGTGTGAGCCAGCTGCCGTTAGCCAAGTAGCTAACCTGCAGCTTGAAGCTCAAAGCAACAAGCAGTACACTCTGTTCACGATCAGAGGTCCCTTCACACATCCCCACAGAAACTGTATGAGCCCACGACAGCGGACATTCGCTTTGTGTGGACAGAACATATACACACCCGGTACAGATCACGGCATCAATGGCACGGTCCTTCTGTGTGTCAAGGGGTTCCCCTTGGTTCACAGAAGCCAGGCTGTGTCAAATGAGCCCTTGAAGTGGACATTACGCTTCATGCAGACAGGATAGCACTACCACCACCCTGCATGTAGTGTTACCCTATCGCAGCTCCACACATTACACAGCCCCCCCGCCAGTGCCCAGCTCGGGCTCGTGCGTGACCACGGCATCACCGACGCAGTCCCTCCTCCTACATCCAGAGGTGTGTGACAAGCTGTGTTGTGCGCTGTACATGTGCGCTGTACATGTGTGATGTACGGCGTCAAGTGTGTGCCAACACGTTAGGCACGGCAGGCGACAGTGACGCTGGGGACAATTGGTTTCTTGTAACTGCAAAGTGTTGCACTTTACAGACAGCTTCTCTCGAGATTATGAAGAACCTGCTGTTTCTCACTTCCCCACAATGTGTGAGCCTGCTGTGTGTTAGCCAAACGGCGAACAAGCAGCCTGGGCTTGCTGAAAAGCTGCACATCCTCTCCCTTGCCCCCCTCCCTGGTCAGGTGGCTGGCCTGAGCATGTACATCCCCCCTCTCCCTTGCCGGTCGAGCGGTGCGGCGTTGAGCCCCTGCCTCCCTCCCCTCACCAGGGTAGTGGCATAACACGGATAGGCTGCAGCTGACGGATGGCTTTCATGCAGTCTGGCTCCGATGCCACAAGCAGAATATTTCCTCCTAGGCCAGCCACTGTCTCTACGAAGTCAGTGGCTGCCGTCACACTGCATGGACCGGCTGCAGCTGGCCGTGTGGCCTTCATGCAGCCTGGCGCTCGGGTATCAGGGTCTGGGATCTGTTTATCTGGACGACCTGCTGCTGCTGGCGCCACCCCGGAATGAAGCAGTGGTGCAGACGGCCTAGCGAGTCGCACACCTGCCTTACCTGGGCTTCACGGTGAACTGGAAGAAGAGTGTCCTTTCCCTCCCAGAGACTCACCTACCTTGGCTTAAAAAAATAATTAAAGCTGCAAGCAGCGTTGGGCGGGCCCTCGCACTTGTAGCGCGTCAGGGTGTGAGCCAGCCGAGTTGCATATTCTGGAGCTCTGCCGGTGCGGCTGTGAATTTGCTACGCGCTTCGGACGCTGCATGAAGGTGTTATATTCACTTCCTGTGTCCCCTATGTGGAGCTACATAGCACTTTCCGCTATGAATATAAATCAGTATTGGCATGTAGATGTGTTCGGGTGGGACAGTTATCAAGCACGTAAAGTTTTGTTCAGATTTGAGCATGTACACTGAAGTTACAAATTCCTGAGTCGTGGCGAAGAGTTGATCTTTGTCGCCACGCCACGGATACGGCCTTGACGAAAACTCACAGATAGCACAACTTTTCATCTTCAATGCCTTTAGAAGGCACAGCACAATTTGAAGTCGGTCGGACAAAATCCCTAGGAGGGGTTGTTAAAGTACGGAGTGGTAATCATCCAAAATTTTACGTAAAATTCAAAATGGCCGACTTCCTGTTGGTTTTAGGGCATTGCTCCAAGAGGCTTTTTTGTGCGTCTGGACAAGATACACGGACCACAGAAAATTTGTATACGTAGGTGAACCGTGCGGCGGGGGCTGCTTTGATAAAGTCACTTCCTGTTGCCAGCAGGTGGCGCTATGACTGTGGGTGAATGTCAGCATGTACATGTGTTCAAGGCGGGACTCTCATCCTACATGTACAGTTTGGTGCAGATGTGAGCATATACACTGAAGTTACAACAACTTCCTGTGTCATGGCGAAGAGTTGACCTTTGACGCCACGCCACGGACACGCCCATTGACGAAAACTTGCAATAGCACAACTTTTCATCTTCAATGCCTTTAGAAGGCACAGCAGAAATTTGAAGTCGGTCAGACTAAATCCCTAGGAGGAGTTCGTTAAAGTACAGAGTGTGTAAATCATCCAACAATGGTCGTAAAATTCAAATGGCCGACTTCCTGTTGGGTTTAGGCTATGGCGCCAAGATACTTTTGTGCGTCTGGACAAGATACAGGTACCACAGAAAATTCGTGCACGTAGGTGAAACGTGGGGCGGGGGCTGCTTATTTAAAGGTCATTCCTGTTGCCAGCAGGTGGCGCTATGACTGTGGGTGGATGTCGGCATGTACATGTGTTCAGGGCGGGACTCTCATCCTACATGTACACTTTGGTCCAGATGTGAGCATGTACACTGAAGTTACAACAACTTCCTGTTTCATAGCGAATCATCGACGCTACAGACACGCCCATTGACGAAAACTCGCAAATAGCACAACTTTCATCATCCTTTAGAAGGCACAGCAAAAATTTGACATCGATCCGACTAAATCCCTAGGAGGAGTTCGTTAAAGTACGAAGTGTGTAAATCATCCAAAATGGCCGTAAAATTCAAAATGGCTGACTTCCTGTTGACTTTAGGGTACGGGTTCTTGAGGCTTTTTTGTGCGTCTTGATATGATACATGTCCCCAGAAAATTTTGTGCATGTAGGTTGAACGTATTCCAATTTTCTAGGTGGCGCTAGCGAGTCATTTTGCCACGCCATGCACGAAACCATAAAATACTGGTTCGTGCTCGGGCCCTAAAAATATAATCTTTACAAATTCAATAGGGACCTCGCACGGTTCGTGCTCGGGCCCTAATAATCTTACAGTTTCAATAGGACCTTGCACGGTTCGTGCTCGGCCCTAATAAGATAATTATAATAAACTATTCTATATCTATATATATCTATAAGATCTAGTAGAGTAGTCAACAGGTGTCTTGCAGCATGGATTATTATTGCAGTGTCCAGCAGCAACCGTATATTGCACATATTAGTAAACAGTGTATTTCATATGTCACCCTAATTACTGTGACATGCCAGAGAGGTTTTCATGCGAGGCGACGATCTCAGAGTCAGTAGCTTATGGCATTTGGAAGAAGCTGCTTAACTGTCTACCCATTGTTTCTTTACAGGTACCAGAGGAGCTGATTGCAGAACCCTCCAGATGTGATTTGCTGTGTCCAGCTCTATAGGAGATAACAGCTCCAGCTTCCAGCTCTTCAGCTCCTGCTCTGCGCAGCCTTTTCTTTATATTCACAAACACCTGAACACTATGATGTGAAATTATGACACTGGGTTCTTATCAACAGATTCTATCATTATAATAACTCTTACAAACATTATTTCAAGTCATACAAAACTACTTTTACATTTGTAACCTTTTAATATTGATGTTTTCATGAATGCAAGACAAGAGTTTAATTTGTTAAACTATGCTTGTGTATTAGGAATACTCTGTTGAAAATGTATCAGACTAATTATACATAATATAAAATCACATCTTCATTCATCATCATCATTCATCATCAGTTTCCTATGTTAATTGTAAATAGTGTGATCTAAACTCAACAATATATTATAGTTAACAGGTGTAATGAAAATATTAAGATGGTATTATAGGTTAACATTTTGCATATATCTTAAAATGAAGTTTGATATATATTATATTATTATTTAGTTATCAGCCACTCTGCCTGTAAGTGCGCTCTCCTTTGTTGTCAAATAAATCTTTGAACTATACCTGCTATACCTGTAACTAACTTTGTCTGTAACTAAATCAGCTACTAATATGAGTTGCACCACAATTACTTGGGCAGACCTTCACTAGATTAACTTGGGCGTAGATTCGTAACTATGGCAAGTGGCCGTGTGCATTAGCTTTCTGGCTAGGTAGCCACTTGGCATCTTAGCACATCATAGTAAGCTGGATCGGTATTGAAATATCATATCAATAAATTCGGTCTCTACTGGATTAACGTTACCGTGTAGATAAATGATATGCAGAACTATTAGTTTTTATGTAAGTTAGAGTTGCTCGTGGTGCAACTGTTTTTATTTCAGTAATGCATAAATCACATTAGTAATAATTTACACTAGGCTAATATCTTGGCTAAGTTTGAACACACAGCTGCTGTAACAGGCTGCCAGCACCTTGTCTGTAAGTTACTGAAGTTACTAACCATTTCACAAAGAGGACCAGTGACATAACAAACCAGGATTCACTTCGGGACTGAAGGACAGGGATGGGTTGAAGCCGACTTCAAACTTGGAACATGTAAGTTGTGGACTTTATATGCAGTTTACTGTTCTACAGTATGCTAGCCCGGTGAACTTGGTGCTAGCATGCTGCGTGGCTAATGTGGCTAGTGTTTGTTTCACACACTGAGCAGTGTTAGAGTAACGTTATTTCATACTGAGAGACAGTCTAGAGGAATTGTGTGAGTGTTAAGCCTTGTATGAAGTAAATTAAAAACACTAGTAGCTGTGGTAAGTTGCTTTAGGGGGTTGTACTGCAACGCTAACGTTAGCGCCGCGGCTAATGTGGATAACGTTAGCTGCATTAGCATTAAGCCTAAACCCATCGAAACACCACAGTAGTCGGTGGCATGTGTGGTTAGTTTTTGTGGAACTACTATAACGCTAATGTTAGCTCTGCTTAAGCTGTCTTCTGCTCTCGATGTTCGCTGGTAACGTTAGTGGGTCTGTTGTTGTTGTGATATGCATATGTACCTGAGAGACCCTGTGGTACACATGTGAAAAACAAATGGTCACTTTCTTAGGTTTAACTTTAACATCAAGCTGCAGGATTGATGTTAAAGGATATGGCAAGGTGCAGCATAAATATGTAAATGCCAATGTTTGTAGTATGATACACTAACTTCTTTCTTCTAATTGTTTTGGACTTTTTGTAGCTGTTGCCATAATCACAAATTTGAGATGACCGGCAGACCCTATATAATCACAAATCTGAGATGACCAGACAGACCCACCACAGAGACAAACCACCAGGATAGCAGAGGAATCAGAAGTACAGGTTTCCAGTATAATATATGAGGACTACGTCACACTATTTCTAGCTATTAACCTCAGTAGATATTGCTATTTAAATGTCTCTGTCACATAATGTTAGCTTAGTTGACATAAATAAATGTAGAAATATATAAATATGGAATAAACAAATGCAAGTTATAAAAGAATAAGAAGAGAAAAGAGAAAAATAATAAAACTATTTGTAGAGGAAGACGTGTTGCAACGGAAGAGAGTATTGTGTACATAAATAAAATTGACAATATAAAAATATAAAACAACAAAGATTAAACAATTAACAACAAATATGTGCAGTGTGGCGAGGTTTGTGCGTGATATGAAATGCAATAATATTTACATGTGCAGAGACAGTTGTATTATTTTAAAAGGGGGGGAGTGTCAGTGAGGGACCCAGGCCTTGTTGATGAGGCTAGCTGCTGGGAAGAGCTGCTTTTGTGGCAAGAGGTTTTGGTCCTGATGGACCGCAGCCTCCTGCCAGAGGGGAGAGTCTGAAACAGTTTGTGTCCAGGGTGGGAGGGTCAGCTGCAATCTTTCCTGTTCGCCTTAGAGTCCTGGGGTGTACAGGTCCTGAAGGAAGGAAGATTGCAGCCAATCACCTTCTCTGCAGAATGAATGATACGCTGCAGCCTGCCCTTGTCCCTGGCAGTGGCAGCAGGGTACCAGATGGTGAAGGAGGAGGTGAGGATGGCTCAATGATGGCGATGTAGAAGTGCACCATCATTGTCTTTGGCAGGCTGAACTTCTTCAGCTGCTGCAGGAAGTACATCCTCTGCTGGGCCTTTTGGTGTGGGAGGTGATGTTCAGTTCCCACTTGAGGTCCTGGGAGATTATGGTTCCCAGGAAGCGGAAGGAGTCCACCGTGGCAACTGGGAGTCACAGATGAGGGGGGAGGGGGGGCTGGGCTCTTTCTGAAGTCCACGACCATCTCCACTATCTTCAGAGCATTGAGCTCCAGACTGTTGTGGCCACACCAGGTCCCAGATGGTCGATCTCCCACCTGTAGGCGGACTCATCCCCACCTGAGATGAGCCCAATGAGGTTGGTGTCATCCGCAAACTTCTGTAGCTTGACAGAATGGTGACTGGAGGTGCAGCTGTTGGTATACAGCTGATGGTCCTGGAGTCAGAGACATGTTGTCCCATCTTCACATGCTGCTTCCTGTCCGTCAGGAAGTCTGTGATCCACCTGCAGCTGGGAGAGCTTGTTCTGCAGCAGGGCCGGGATGATGGTGTTAAAATCATTGCCATGTTTTAAAACTTTATCAGACTGTTAAAGAATATCATAATTAGGGCCAGAGCACGACCGTCCCTACCTCACCCAAACAAACGGGGCTCAGAAATGTAGCTGCGCACATACAGCATGTGGTGCGGTCCACACATGACTTACGTGAATGACTAATCATTCATGCAGCACACCTGGACAACCACCGCTCACTGAACAGATCTCTGCCTCACTGCCACAAACAACTGTCTCCACCTGCTGGCATGTAAAGCCTTCTGCTCCCAGCGCTGTTCCAAAGACTTCTATTCCTGTCATCATCACGCATAGACAGTAAACCGAAATGTGCACATCCCATACAAAATATTAGTAATCTCTTAAGGATTAGGACAACTGCACCAACTCCAGCACCCAGAACAAACTCATTTAAAATGGCTCTCTTCAATGTGAGATCACTTTCAAGTAAGACTTTTATCTTAAATGATTTTATCTTGTCTGCAAATCTAGATTTTATGTTTTTAACTGAATCCTGGTTGCAAATGAATGACTATAGCCAGCTAGCTGAACTGTGTCCGCCTCAATGCTTTAGTCAACCGAGGGTCAGTGGTCGTGGTGGTGGGCTAGTGAGCGTGTATAGGAAAAATTTTAAATGTCATCAAGTACGCTGTGATGAATTTAACTCCTTTGAAGTTCTCACTCTTAAAGTTGGAGGGCTGCAACCTATCATATTTGTTATAATTTATCGCCCCCCAAAACCGCCTGGAGGATTTTTATCAGAACTTCCTGAATTTTTATCTACTCTGGTTTTAAATTATGACAGAATTGTTCTTTGTGGCGATTTTAATATTCATGTTGATGACCCCACAATGTTAATGCAACTGACTTTTTAAATTTGGCCACTTCTTTTAACTTCAAACAACATGTCAAAGGGCAAACACATAACCGTGGTCATACACCGGACTTGGTTTTTACCCTGGGTGTCAGCATTTCCTCTGTGGAATTAGTGGACATGACCATATCTGACCACAGATGTATTGTTTTTAGCTGCGATTCGCCTGTTACTCATGCTGCCTCACCAAACTCCGTGTGTTGTCGCATCTTTAATGAACAAAGTGTTTCAAAGTTTTGCACATTCTTTCAGAGCCAAAGCCAACACCTGTCTGATTCCAACACCAACAATCTGGTCGATCACTTCAATCTTATCTGCTTGTCGTCACTAAATATTACTGCTCCTCTAAAGGTTAGGCCTACGTCTAAAGCTAGTAAGCAACCCTGGATAAATGACAGCATTCGCAGCCTCAAAAGGGAATGCAGGAAAGCAGAGCGCAGGTGGAAAAAATCCAGTCTCCAAGTCCATTACCTCAGTCTGAAGGATTTATTAATTAACTACAATAAAATGGTTAAGGATGCGAGAACACACTATTTTTCTGAACTCATTACTACACATAAACACAATCCCAGGTTTCTGTTTAAGACTGTGGATCAGCTGGTAACCCAACCCCCCTTGTGCCTCAGCTGGAAGTAATGATGACTGTGAATTGTTTTTATCTTATTTTACCAATAAGGTGGTGTCAATCAGAGCCTCTATTACCCCCGTGGACTCTTACTCAGAGGTCCTCACCAGCAACAACAGAGTTTTAACCAGTTTTATCCCATCGACTTGTCTGAGCTTTTAAAAACAGTATCACAAATGAGAGTGTCCTCCGGCCCACTTGATATAATACCTACAAAATTTTTACTGAAAGTAATAGATTCTGTTGGGCCCCATTTGATCTCTGTTTTCAACAGCTCCCTATCTACTGGTTGTGTCCCTGATTATTTTAAAACGGCTTGCATGAACCCACTTTTAAAGAAACCTGGTTTAGATCCCTCCCTCCCACATAATTTTAGACCAATTTCAAAACTGCCTTTTATTGCAAAGATTCTAGAAAGAATTGTGTCCAAACAGCTGCTCACTGTGCTGGAAAATAACAAATTATTTGAAAGGTTTCAGTCTGGTTTTAGGAAGTACCACAGCACTGAGACTGCCCTGCTTAAAGTCACCAATGACCTTTTAATGTCTGCTGATGAAGGTATGTGCTCAGTCCTGGTACTCCTGGACCTTAGCGCTGCTTTTGACACCATTGATCACAACATCATGTTAGACAGACTGAGGCACTGGGTGGGGATCTCTGGTACTGCTCTAGAATGGTTTTCATCCTACCTGTCAAATAAGAAGTTTTGCGTGTCTGTAAACAACTATGTCTCTTCATTCTGTCCAGTTAAATATGGTGTGCCTCAGGGGTCTGTCTTAGGACCCATTTTGTTTTCCTTGTATCTGCTTCCCCTTGGACATATTATCCATAAACATGGCATTTCTTTTCATATTTATGCTGATGACACACAAATATACTTGCCCGTCAGATCCACAGACCCTGGAATGCTGAGTTCACTTAACAACTGCCTTTGTGAAGTTAAAAATGGATGTCAAATAATTTCCTCCAGCTGAACTCAGACAAAACAGAAATCCTGGTCATCGGGTCTCAGCAGATGGCAAATCAAATACTGCCATCTGCTGGTTCCCTAGTAAATCACATTAAGCCTGTGGCAAAGAACCTTGGTGTTTGGTTTGATAGTAATTTAAATTTCGAGCAGCACACCACAAATCATGTTTTTATCAACTTAGAAATATAGCTAAAATTCGATCTATGTTAACTTTTAAGGACACCGAGACCATTTTACACGCCTTCATCTCATCACGCCTGGATTATTGCAACAGCCTTTTCACCTGTTTAACACAAAAATCTATTGATCGACTCCAGACTGTCCAGAACTCAGCTGCCAGGCTTTTAACCAGAACAAAGAAATATGACCACATTACTCCTATTTTAGCTTCATTACACTGGCTCCCAGTATGTTTTAGAATTGACTTTAAAATTCTATTGATCACTTTTAGAGCTCTTCATGGCCTCTCGCCTTGTTATATTTCTGAACTTTTAGTCCCATACGCACCAGCACGTACCTTGAGATCCTCGGGCAGAGGTCTGTTGTCTGTTCCAGAGTCTCGACTGAAAACTAAAGGGGACAGAACGTTTTCTGTCAGGGCCCCAGGCTCTGGAACAGCCTGCCCGAGGAAATCAGGTCGGCTGAGTCGTGAACTCTTTTAAGTCCCTTCTTAAAACATACTTTTATAGGAGAGCTTTTCCCGATCTTATTTGACTTTATTTTATCCCTTTTATTTTATTGTATTTTACTAATTTTATATTAAATTTTCATGCTCTTATCTTTTTGTATTATTCTTACACTTGTTAAAGCACTTTGTAACTTGTTTTTGAAAAGTGCTCTACAAATAAGGATATTATTATTATTTATTATTGAATTTGCTAAGATTATATATATATATATTTTTTTTTTCTGCAAAGTAGGCTCAACTGACATGGCCTAAACATACTCGAAAACTCACCAAAAACATGTCAGAACCGGTGAAAAATTTCGTATTCTATAAGTTTCGCACATGGGCGTGGCAAAATGACTCGCTAGCGCCACCTAAAAATTGGAAAAGATTAGCCCCTCGTTCACGTTCAACCTACATGTACGAAATTTTCTGGGGACATGTATCATATCAAGACGCACAAAAAAGCCTCAAGAACCCATAGCCTAAAGTCAACAGGAAGTCAGGCATTTTGAATTTTACGGCCATTTTGGATGATTTACACACTTCGTACTTTAACGAACTCGACGTCAAATTTCTGCTGTGCCTTCTAAAGGCATTGAAGATGAAAAGTTGTGCTATTTGCGAGTTTTCGTCAATGGGCGTGTCCGTGGCGTGGCGTCAAAGATCAACTCTTCGCCATGACACGGAAGTTGTTGTAACTTCAGTGTATATGCTCACATCTGGACCAAACTGTACATGTAGGATGAGAGTCCAGCCCTGAACACATGTACATGCCGACATTCACCCACAGTCATAGCACCACCTGCTGGCAACAGGAAGTGACTTTTAACGAAGCAGCCCCCGCCGCACGTTTCACCTACGTGCACGAATTTTCTGTGGTATGTGTATCTTGTCCAGACGCACAAAAAAGTCTCTTGGAGCGATGCCCTAAAACCAACAGGAAGTCGGCCATTTTGAATTTTACGTCAAATTTTGGATGATTTACACACTTCGTACTTTAACGAACTCCTCCTAGGGATTTAGTCCGACCGACCTCAAATTTGCTGTGTCTTCTAAAGGCATTGAAGATGAAAAGTTGTGCTATTTGCAAGTTTTCGTCAATGGGCGTGTCCGTGGCGTGGCGTCAAAGATCAACTCTTCGCCATGACACGGAAGTTGTCGTAGCTTCAGTGTACATGCTCACATCTGGACCAAACTGTACATGTAGGATGAGAGTCCCGCCCTGAACACATGTACATGCTGATATTCACCCACAGTCATAGCGCCACCTGCTGGCAACAGGAAGTGACTTTTAACGAAGCAGCCCCCGCCGCACGTTTCACCTACGTGCACGAATTTTCTGTGGTACGTGTATCTTGTCCAGACGCACAAAAAAGCCTCTTGGAGCGATGCCCTAAAATCAACAGGAAGTCGGCCATTTTGAATTTTACGTCAAATTTGGATGATTTACACACTTCGTACTTTAACAACTCCTCCTAGGGATTTAGTCCGACCGACTTCAAATTTCTGCTGTGCCTTCTAAAGGCATTGAAGATGAAAAGTTGTGCTATTTGCGAATTTTCGTCAATGGGTGTGTCCGTGGCGTGGCGTCAGAGATCAAGTCTTCGCCATGACACAGGAAGTTGTTGTAACTTCAGTGTACATGCTCACATCTGAACCAAACTTTACGTGCTTGATAACTCTCCCACCCCGTTATGGAGGACCGATCCTGACACAGCCAGAAATAAATACAGAAATAAATAAATGCTAATAAATAAATAAGCATCCAATTAAATACACAAAAAATAAAGTAAATAAATAAATGTAGGTAGTAATTAAATTATACAAGGAGACATAAATGTTTATATTTTAATTAGTGCCTTTACTTATTCACCTTTGTTATAATTACCTTATTTGTTTATTCAACTTTATTTATTACTAATTTTTTTAAGTATTTATTTATGTGTGTGTTTTAATATTTTTGTCTGTTTTATTCTTCCTTTGTATTTATTTACCTCATTTATTTTCACCCATGGTATTTATTTCTGCCTGTCTTTTTTTAATTTTTGTATGCATTTCTGCCTCATTATGCAAATGAGGAGGGGCTGTGTCTCAAGGGGTCATCTTCTCTGCTATTGGTGGACCAGTCAGACAGGAGAGCTCCTACTCTGCCTGCAGACATCAACGATCTTGCCCCTCACACAGTCAGATGGCTTCCTTCAGTGCGCTGAGGTGTTTAACAACTCTGAAGACAATACTACCAGCAATGTCTTCCTTCTCTATTCAATTCTGTATGGTAAATTCAGTTTTAACGGAGCAGAGCGAGCTGACAGGCAGAGTTAGAGACTTTTTCTGTCCGTTTCTCTCTTTACAAAGACGCATGTCAGAGTCTTCTCTGAAGAGGGCAATGAAGTCTCAGTAGTACCCGATGCGAGCACCATACAACACAATTTATCAAATTACACAACGGATATACAGTAAAAATAAGATTGATTGGATTACACTCACAGGAAGTATAAAACCTGTTACATGCGTAACACAGTAATGTCAGGGAAATTACTTTACTTAGATTTAAGTACTGCAGTTGTACATTTGAAATACCTTCCTACCTTTCTGATAGGAAGCCTTCTTGAGGTGGTATAAAACATTTCTTCTTATATTCTGATTTGAGTTGTGGACAACTATGACCACATGAATTAAAAAAGTTAAACATTTCACTGCCCAAGTCAGCTATAACACAAGTCTTGTTCATTAGACTACATGCTGTACAGTATTTGTGGACAGATTTTGTCCCAGGATTTATTATGCATTTCTTCTTCTTCGTTGCATGATTTAGAATAATAAGGTGAGAAATGGGTCTATTCTGAGTTCATCCTGCACTGCAGCAGCTAATAAAGTCCATTTAATCCCAAAAACGCTTTTCTTTTAGGCAGGCTGGAGCAGAAAACAACTCACCTTTCTCAAGTTGTACAGTAATGTCACATGTGTATGAAGGTGGATCAAACAAGCTAATCTTAAATGTCAAAGTAGAGAGGAGCCTAGTAGGCCTATTTATTTTCATTCATTACACAATATGAATAAGCTATGCAGACAGTTGTAAAGAAAGAACATCTTTTTCTTCTGTTCTCTACTTGTTATAGTTACACAGTATTAGGGGTGTGGGCTGTATTAAAAGTATCCACTGTTCTCCCATGCTCTAACACACAGTAACGATGAAATGTGTGCTGTTCTCACATTCTTCCTCTGTATGTACACATAAACAACAAGGCAGGGAAATATAAAAGGAATTTATTTTATTGTTTGGGTACATTATTGTTCAGTGTACATGCTCACATCTGAAACAAACTTTACGTGCTTGATAACTCTCCCACCCCGCAGACATCTACACGTCAATACCGATTTATATTCATAGCGGCAAGTGCTATGTAGCTCCACATAGGGGACACAGGAAGTGACATATAACACCTTCATGCGGCGACATAACCGCATAGCAAATTCACAGCCGCACCGGCAGAGCTCCAGAATGTGCAACTCGGCCGGCTCACACGCGGACGCGCTTACAAGTGCGAGGGCCCGCCCAACGCTGCTTGCAGCTTAATATATATATATATATATATATTTTTTTTTTTTTTTTTCTGCAAAGTAGGCCCAAATGACATGGCCTAAACATTCGAAAACTCACCAAAATTTGCAAACATGTCAGAACTGGTGAAAAATTTGTATTCTACAAGTTTCGCACATGGGTGTGGCAAAATGACTCGCTAGCGCCACCTAGAAAATTGGAAAAGTTTAGCCCCTCGTTCACGTTCAACCTACATGTACGAAATTTTCTGGGGACATGTATCGTATCAAGACGCACAAAAAAGCCTCAAGAACCCATAGCCTAAAGTCAACAGGATGTCGGCCATTTTGAATTTTACGGCCATTTTTGGATGATTTACACACTTCGTACTTTAACGAACTCCTCCTAGGGATTTAGTCGGATCGACGTCAAATTTCTGCTGTGCCTTCTAAAGGCATTGACGATGAAAAGTTGTGCTATTTGCGAGTTTTCGTCAATGGGCGTGTCCGTGGCGTCGATGATTCGCAATGAAACAGGAAGTTGTTGTAACTTCAGAGTACATGCTCACATCTGGACCAAACTGTACATCTAGGATGAGAGTCCCGCCCTGAACACATGTACATGCCGACATTCACCCACAGTCATAGCGCCACCTGCTGGCAACAGAAAGTGACCTTTAACGAAGTAGCCCCCGCCGCACGTTTCACCTACGTGCACGAATTTTCTGTGGTACGTGTATCTTGTCCAGACGCACAAAAAAGTCTCTTGGAGCCATAGCCTAAACCCAACAGGAAGTCGGCCATTTTGAATTTTACGTCAAATTTTGGATGATTTACACACTTCGTACTTTAACGAACTCCTCCTAGGGATTTAGTCCGACCGACTCAAATTTCTGCTGTGCCTTCTAAAGGCATTGAAGATGAAAAGTTGTGCTATTTGCGAGTTTTCGTCAATGGGCGTGTCCGTGGCGTGCGTCAAAGATCAAGTCTTCGCCATGACGCAGAAGTTGTTGTAACTTCAGTGTATATGCTCACATCTGGACCAAACTGTACATGTATGATGAGAGTCCAGCCCTGAACACACGGACATGCCGACATTTACCCACAGTCATAGCGCCACCTGCTGGCAACAGGAAGTGACTTTTAACGAAGCAGCCCCCGCCACACGTTTCACCTACGTGCACGAATTTTCTGTGGTACGTGTATCTTGTCCAGACGCACAAAAAAGTCTCTTGGAGTGATGCCCTAAAACCAACAGGAAGTCGGCCATTTTGAATTTTACGTCAAATTTTGGATGGTTTACACACTTCGTACTTTAACGAACTCCTCCTAGGGATTTAGTCCGACCGACCTCAAATTTCTGCTGTGCCTTCTAAAGGCATTGAAGATGAAAAGTTGTGCTATTTGCGAGTTTTCGTCAATGGGCGTGTCCGTGGCGTGGCGTCAGAGATCAGCTCTTCGCCATGACACAGAAGTTGTTGTAACTTCAGTGTACATGCTCACATCTGAACCAAACTTTACGTGCTTGATAACTCAAGGGGTCATCTTCTCTGCTATTGGTGGACCAGTCAGACAGGAGAGCTCCTACTCTGCCTGCAGACATCAACAATCTTGCCCCTCACACAGTCAGATGGCTTCCTTCAGTGCACTGAGGTGTTTAACAACTCTGAAGACAATACTACCAGCAATGTATTCCTTCTCTTTTCATGTAGACGCTCCGACAGACAGTGCTTTCAGTTCGCTGCATGCATGGACACAGAACTGCGGTATAGGGAGAAGCACACGGTCAGCTGGCTGCAGCTAAATCTGGGGTGCACTCGTATTCAATTCTGTATGGTAAATTCAGTTTTATAATAATAATAATAATAATAATCTTTATTTGTAGAGCACTTTTCAAAAACAAGTTACAAAGTGCTTTAACAAGTGTAAAGAATAATACAAAAAAAGATAAGAGCATGAAAATTTAATATAAAATTAGTAAAATATAATAAAATAAAAGGGATAAAATAAAGTCAAATAAGATCGGGAAAAGCTCTCCTATAAAAGTATGTTTTAAGAAGGGACTTAAAAGAGTTCACTGACTCAGCCGACCTGATTTCCTCGGGCAGGCTGTTCCAGAGCCTCGGGGCCCTGACAGCAAACGCTCTGTCCCCTTTAGTTTTCAGTCGAGACTCTGGAACAGACAACAGACCTCTGCCCGAGGATCTCAAGGTACGTGCTGGTGCGTATGGGACTAAAAGGTCAGAAATATAACAAGGCGAGAGGCCATGAAGAGCTTTAAAAGTGATCAATAGAATTTTAAAGTCAATTCTAAAACATACTGGGAGCCAGTGTAATGAAGCTAAAATAGGAGTAATGTGGTCATATTTCTTTGTTCTGGTTAAAAGCCTGGCAGCTGAGTTCTGGACAGTCTGGAGTCGATCAATAGATTTTTGGGTTAAACAGGTGAAAAGGCTGTTGCAATAATCCAGGCGTGATGAGATGAAGGCGTGTAAAATGGTCTCGGTGTCCTTAAAAGTTAACATAGATCGAATTTTAGCTATATTTCTAAGTTGATAAAAACATGATTGAACAAGCTTTGTGGTGTGCTGCTCGAAATTTAAATTACTATCAAACCAAACACCAAGGTTCTTTGCCACAGGCTTAATGTGATTTACTAGGGAACCAGCAGATGGCAGTATTTGATTTGCCATCTGCTGAGACCCGATGACCAGGATTTCTGTTTTGTCTGAGTTCAGCTGGAGGAAATTATTTGACATCCATTTTTTAACTTCACAAAGGCAGTTGTTAAGTGAACTCAGCATTCCAGGGTCTGTGGATCTGACGGGCAAGTATATTTGTGTGTCATCAGCATAAATATGAAAAGAAATGCCATGTTTATGGATAATATGTCCAAGGGGAAGCAGATACAAGGAAAACAAAATGGGTCCTAAGACCGACCCCTGAGGCACACCATATTTAACTGGACAGAATGAAGAGACATAGTTGTTTACAGACACGCAAAACTTCCTATTTGACAGGTAGGATGAAAACCATTCTAGGGCAGTACCAGAGATCCCCACCCAGTGCCTCAGTCTGTCTAACATGATGTTGTGATCAATGGTGTCAAAAGCAGCGCTAAGGTCCAGGAGTACAAGGACTGAGCACATACCTTCATCAGCAGACATTAAAAGGTCATTGGTGACTTTAAGCAGGGCAGTCTCAGTGCTGTGGTACTTCCTAAAACCAGACTGAAACTTTTCAAATAATTTGTTATTTTCCAGCACAGTGAGCAGCTGTTTGGACACAATTCTTTCTAGAATCTTTGCAATAAAAGGCAGTTTTGAAATTGGTCTAAAATTATGTGGGAGGGAGGGATCTAAACCAGGTTTCTTTAAAAGTGGGTTCACGCAAGCCGTTTTAAAATAATCAGGGACACAACCAGTAGATAGGGAGCTGTTGAAAACAGAGATCAAATGGGGCCCAACAGAATCTATTACTTTCAGTAAAAATTTTGTAGGTATTATATCAAGTGGGCCGGAGGACACTCTCATTTGTGATACTGTTTTTAAAAGCTCAGACAAGTCGATGGGATAAAACTGGTTAAAACTCTGTTGTTGCTGGTGAGGGACCTCTGAGTAAGAGGCCACGGGGGTAATAGAGGCTCTGATTGACACCACCTTATTGGTAAAATAAGATAAAAACAATTCACAGTCATCATTACTTCCAGCTGAGGCACAAGGAGGGGTTGGGTTTACCAGCTGATCCACAGTCTTAAACAGAAACCTGGGATTGTGTTTATGTGTAGTAATGAGTTCAGAAAAATAGTGTGTTCTCGCATCCTTAACCATTTTATTGTAGTTAATTAATAAATCCTTCAGACTGAGGTAATGGACTTGGAGACTGGATTTTTTCCACCTGCGCTCTGCTTTCCTGCATTCCCTTTTGAGGCTGCGAATGCTGTCATTTATCCAGGGTTGCTTACTAGCTTTAGACGTAGGCCTAACCTTTAGAGGAGCAGTAATATTTAGTGATGACAAGCAGATATGATTGAAGTGATCGACCAGATTGTTGGTGTTGGAATCAGACAGGTGTTGGCTTTGGCTCTGAAAGAATGCGCAAAACTTTGAAACACTTTGTTCATTAAAGATGCGACAACACACGGAGCTTGGTGAGGCGGCATGAGTAACAGGCGAATCGCAGCTAAAAACAATACATCTGTGGTCAGATATGGTCATGTCCACTAATTCCACAGAGGAAATGCTGACACCCAGGGTAAAAACCAAGTCAAGTGTATGACCACGGTTATGTGTTTGCCCTTTGACATGTTGTTTGAAGTTAAAAGAAGTGGCCAAATTTAAAAAGTCAGTTGCATTAACATTGTTGGGGTCATCAACATGAATATTAAAATCGCCACAAAGAACAATTCTGTCATAATTTAAAACCAGAGTAGATAAAAATTCAGGAAGTTCTGATAAAAATCCTCCAGGCGGTTTTGGGGGGCGATAAATTATAACAAATATGATAGGTTGCAGCCCTCCAACTTTAAGAGTGAGAAATTCAAAGGAGTTAAATTCATCACAGCGTACTTGATGACATTTAAAATTTTTCCTATACACGCTCACTAGCCCACCACCACGACCACTGACCCTCGGTTGACTAAAACAATCATATTGAGGCGGACACAGTTCAGCTAGTTGGGTATAGTCATTCATTTGCAACCATGATTCAGTTAAAAACATAAAATCTAGATTAGCAGACAAGATAAAATCATTTAAGATAAAAGTCTTACTTGAAAGTGATCTCACATTGAAGAGAGCCATTTTAAATGAGTTTGTTCTGGGTGCTGGAGTTGGTGCAGTTGTCCTAATCCTTAAGAGATTACTAATATTTCTGTGTGGGATGTGCACATTTCGGTTTACTGGTCTATGCGTGATGATGACAGGAATAGAAGTCTTTGGAACAGTGCTGGGAGCAGACGGCTTTACATGCCAGCAGGTGGAGACAGTTGTTTGTGGCAGTGAGGCAGAGATCTGTTCAGTGAGCGGTGGTGTGTCCAGGTGTGCTGCATGAATGATTAGTCATTCACGTAAGTCATGTGTGGACTGCAACACATGCTGTATGTGCGCAGCTAACATTTCTGATCCCCGTTTGTTTGGGTGAAGTCCGTCTGTCTTAAAAAGAGACATTCTTTGCCAGAAAATATTAAAATTATCGACATAACGCACACGGTGAGCCCTGCAGGCGGACTGGAGCCAGTCGTGGAGGCCAAGGAGTCTACTGAAGCGGCCAGCACCGCGACCGACTGTGGGAATGGGACCAGAGATAAAAACGGACTTTCCACACTGCGTTAAAAAGTTAAGAAGACGGTTAAAATCTAATTTTGTCAGCTCAGACTGCCGAAGAGCTGTGTCATTTGTTCCGACATGGACTATCACTCTTGTGATGGAGGACGGGAGCGACAGCATCAGGTCCTGGAGTTTTTTTAAAATGTCAGCCGTGGTGGCACCGGGGAAGCAGCGAGTGGTAGCGTTAAAGAAACGGAGGTTTCTGGTTATGGAGTCACCAATTATTAGTGTGGTTGGGGAGAAAAGAGGACGAGGAGATGCTGGTTGTGGGGTTCCAGAGCAGGACTGAGCAGAATCTGCTTCAACACTGCGTGCAGACTGAGGATGGAGTGTGTGAGCTGCCGAGTGTTGTGTTGGAGTAGCAGTAACAGACCTGAAAGAAGGGCTACCCGACGGTGCAGGGTAGAGACGGCCTCCGGAGCGTCTGAGCACAGCCTCCTTCAGGATCCTACGTCGATCAGGTCCGGCGGCAGACCGGCGGCCCAGTGCAGGAGATGTAGCCGGTGAAGGAGATGCAACAGTATCGGGAGGCACTGTGCGCCGAAAGAGATCCGTATCAGGGAGACTCGAAGCCGCAGGTGCATCAGCTGGATGGACCGGAGTGTCGTTAGACAAGGCTGCATAGCGGTTGGAGAGGCCGATGGATGGAGGAGAGGCAGCCCCATCCGAGCCTCTCTTGCAGCCACGGACCACCACTTCAGCCCAGGTTGACTGATGCTTCGGAGTCGAGCAGGATGAAAGCCTGGGAAGGCTAGAGGGGTCCCAAAACACGGTGCCCTGGATGTTAGCGGTTGTGCTAAGAGAAACAATCTGTTTGGCTTGTACTGAAGCTACATCCATAAAGCCAGTCAGCAGGGAATCTTTCTCTTTGAGTTCCTCTGAAAGTCGTCGGATGTCTTCCATAAGGTCAGCAATCTTTTTGTTTGCTTTCTTAAGGAGTGAGCAGTCCTCATGGGGCAGAGTTATCTCGGCTAGCATAGTCACCGGAGCTTTGTTGTGGTCAGTAGCGTTGATCGCGTTTTTACGGTCATCTAGCTTAAAATCCATGTCGGATGACTAAAATCCTTAACCCACGTAAAACTTAAAATAAAGTTAAGTCAAATAAAAAGGATATAAAAAATGTAACGAAAAAAGAGTGGATTAAAACTGGATAAGAGTCCGGTTTAAGACGGAGCTTCCGACAGGTGGCTACAGACGCCAACGCATGCGCAGAGTGCAGATTACGTCAGCAATTACGTCAGAGATCTTGTGTTTTAACGGAGCAGAGCGAGCTGACAGGCAGAGTTAGAGACTTTTTCTGTCCGTTTCTCTTTACAAAGACGCATGTTGCAGTCAGAGTCTTCTCTGAGATGCGAGCACGACATACAACACAATTTATCAAATTACATATCGGATATACAGTATGAAAATAAGATTGATTGGATTATACTCACAGGAAGTATAAAACCTGTTACATGCGTCTATTAAAAGTAAAGTAACACAAAAATGTCAGGGAAATTACTTTACTTAGATTTAAGTACTGCATTTGTACATTTGAAATACCTTCCTACCTTTCTGATAGGAAGCCTTCTTGAGGTGGTATAAAACATTTCTTCTTATATTCTGATTTGAGTTGTGGACAACTATGACCACATGAATTAAAAAAATTAAACATTTCACTGCCCAAGTCAGCTATAACACAAGTCTTGTTCATCAGACTACATGCTGTACAGTATTTGTGGACAGATTTTGTCCCAGGATTTATTATGCATTTCTTCTTCTTCGTTGCATGATTTAGAATAATAAGGTGAGAAATGGGTCTGTTCTGAGTTCATCCTGCACTGCAGCAGCTAATAAAGTCCATTTAATCCCAAAAAGGCTTTTCTTTTAGGCAGGCTGGAGCAGAAAACAACTCACCTTTCTCAAGTTGTACAGTAATGTCACATGTGTATGAAGGTGGATCAAACAAGCTAATCTTAAATGTCAAAGTAGAGAGGAGCCTAGTAGGCCTATTTATTTTCATTCATTACACAATATGAATAAGCTATGCAGATAGTTGTAAAGAAAGAACATCTTTTTCTTCTGTTCTCTACTTGTTATAGTTACACAGTATTAGGGGTGTGGGCTGTATTAAAAGTATCCACTGTTCTCCCATGCTCTAACACACAGTAACGATGAAATGTGTGCTGTTCTCACATTCTTCCTCTGTATGTACACATAAACAACAAGACAGGGAAATATAAAAGGAATTTATTTTATTGTTTGGGTACATTATTGTTCAGTGTACATGTTCACATCTGAAACAAACTTTACGTGCTTGATAACTCTCCCACCCCGCAGACATCTACACACCAATACCGATTTATATTCATAGCGGCAAGTGCTATGTAGCTCCACATAGGGGACACAGGAAGTGACATATAACATCTTCATGCAGCGTCATAACCGCGTAGCAAATTCACAGCCGCACCGGCAGAGCTCCAGAATATGCAACTCGGCCGGCTCACACGCGGACGCGCTTACAAGTGCGAGGGCCCGCCCAACGCTGCTTGCAGCTTTAATATATATATATATATATATATTTTTTTTTTTCTGCAAAGTAGGCCCAAATGACATGGCCTAAACATACTCGAAAACTCACCAAAATTTGCAAACATGTCAGAACCGGTGAAAAATTTCGTATTCTACAAGTTTCGCACATGGGCGTGGCAAAATGACTCGCTAGCGCCACCTAGAAAATTGGAAATGATTAGCCCCTCGTTCACGTTCAACCTACATGTACGAAATTTCCTGGGGACATGTATCGTATCAAGACGCACAAAAAAGCCTCAAGAACCCATAGCCTAAAGTCAACAGGAAGTCGGCCATTTTGAATTTTACGGCCATTTTTGGATGATTTACACACTTCGTACTTTAACGAACTCCTCCTAGGGATTTAGTCGGATCGACGTCAAATTTCTGCTGTGCCTTCTAAAGGCATTGACGATGAAAAGTTGTGCTATTTGCGCGTTTTCGTCAATGGGCGTGTCCGTGGCGTCGATGATTCGCAATGAAACAGGAAGTTGTTGTAACTTCAGTGTACATGCTCACATCTGGACCAAACTGTACATGTAGGATGAGAGTCCCGCCCTGAACACATGTACATGCCGACATTCACCCACAGTCATAGCGCCACCTGCTGGCAACAGAAAGTGACCTTTAACGAAGCAGCCCCCGCCGCACGTTTCACCTACGTGCACGAATTTTCTGTGGTACGTGTATCTTGTCCAGACGCACAAAAAAGTCTCTTGGAGCCATAGCCTAAACCCAACAGGAAGTCGGCCATTTTGAATTTTACGTCAAATTTTGGATGATTTACACACTTCGTACTTTAACGAACTCCTCCTAGGGATTTAGTCCGACCGACCTCAAATGTTTGCTGTGCCTTCTAAAGGCATTGAAGATGAAAAGTTGTGCTATTTGCAAGTTTTCGTCAATGGGCGTGTCCGTGGCGTGGCGTCAAAGATCAGCTCTTCGCCATGACACGGAAGTTGTCGTAACTTCAGTGTACATGCTCACATCTGGACCAAACTGTACATGTAGGATGAGAGTCCCGCCCTGAACACATGTACATGCCGACATTCACCCACAGTCATAGCGCCACCTGCTGGCAACAGGAAGTGACTTTTAACGAAGCAGCCCCTGCCGCACGTTTCACCTACGTGCACGAATTTTCTGTGGTACGTGTATCTTGTCCAGACGCACAAAAAAGCCTCTTGGAGCAATGCCCTAAAATCAACAGGAAGTCGGCCATTTTGAATTTTACGTCAAATTTTGGATGATTTACACACTTCGTACTTTAACAAACTCCTCCTAGGGATTTAGTCCGACCGACCTCAAATTTCTGCTGTGCCTTCTAAAGGCATTGAAGATGAAAAGTTGTGCTATTTGCAAGTTTTCGTCAATGGGCGTGTCCGTGGCGTGGCGTCAAAAATCAGCTCTTCGCCATGACACGGAAGTTGTCGTAACTTCAGTGTACATGCTCACATCTGGACCAAACTGTACATGTAGGATGAGAGTCCCGCCCTGAACACATGTACATGCCGACATTCACCCACAGTCATAGCGCCACCTGCTGGCAACAGGAAGTGACTTTTAACGAAGCAGCCCCCGCCGCACGTTTCACCTACGTGCACGAATTTTCTGTGGTACGTGTATCTTGTCCAGACGCACAAAAAAGCCTCTTGGAGCGATGCCCTAAAATCAACAGGAAGTCGGCCATTTTGAATTTTACGTCAAATTTTGGATGATTTACACACTTCGTACTTTAACGAACTCCTCCTAGGGATTTAGTCCGACCGACTTCAAATTTGTGCTGTGCCTTCTAAAGGCATTGAAGATGAAAAGTTGTGCTATTTGCGAGTTTTTGTCATTAGGTGTGTCCGTGGCGTGGCGTCAGAGATCAAGTCTTCGCCATGACACAGGAAGTTGTTGTAACTTCAGTGTACATGCTCACATCTGAACCAAACTTTACGTGCTTGATAACTCTCCCACCCCGCTATGGAGGACCGATCCTGACACAGTCAGAAATAAATACAGAAATAAATAAATGCTCAATAAATAAATAAGCATCCAATTAAATACACAAAAAATAAAGTAAATAAATAAATGTAGGTAGTAATTACATTATACAAGGAGACATAAATGTATATATTTTCATTAGTGCCTTTACTTATTCACCTTTGTTATAATTACCTTATTTGTTTATTCAACTTTATTTATTACTGATTTTTTTAATGTATTTATTTATGTGTGTGTTTTAATATTTTGTCTGTTTTATTCTTCCTTTGTATTTTTCTACCTTATTTATTTTCACCCATGGTATTTATTTCTGCCTGTCTTTTTTAAATTTTTGTATGCATTTCTGCCTCATTATGCAAATGAGGAGGGGCTGTGTCTCAAGGGGTCATCTTCTCTGCTATTGGTGGACCAGTCAGACAGGAGAGCTCTAGGCCTATTCTGCCTGCAGACATCAACGATCTTGCCCCTCACACAGTCAGATGGCTTCCTTCAGTGCGCTGAGGTGTTTAACAACTCTGAAGACAATACTACCAGCCATGTCTTCCTTCTCTTTTCACGTAGACGCTCCGACAGACAGTGCTTTCAGTTTGCTGCATGCATGGACACAGAACTGCGGTATAGGGAGAAGCACACGGTCAGCTGGCTGCAGCTAAATCTGGAGTGCACTCGTATTCAATTCTGTATGGTAAATTCAGTTTTAACGGAGCAGAGCAAGCTGACAGGCAGAGTTAGAGACTTTTTCTGTCCGTTTCTCTCTTTACAAAGACGCATGTTGCAGTCAGAGTTTTCTCTGAAGAGGGCAATGAAGTCTCAGTACTACACGATGCGAGCACGACATACAACACAATTTATCAAATTACACATCGGATATACAGTATGAAAATAAGATTGATTGGATTATACTCACAGGAAGTATAAAACCTGTTACATGTGTCTATTAAAAGTAAAGTAACAGAAAAATGGAAATTGCTTTACTTAAATTTAAGTACTGCAGTTGTACATTTGAAATACCTTCCTACCTTTCTGATAGGAAGCCTTCTTGAGGTGGTATAAAACATTTCTTCTTATATTCTGATTTGACTTGTGGACACATGAATTAAAAAAATTAAACATTTCACTGCCCAAGTCAGCTATAACACAAGTCTTGTTCATCAGACTACATGCTGTGGACAGATTTTGTCCCAGGATTTATTATGCATTTCTTCTTCTTCGTTGCATGATTTAGAATAATAAGGTGAGAAATGGGTCTGTTCTGAGTTCATCCTGCACTGCAGCAGCTAATAAAGTCCATTTAATCCCAAAAACGCTTTTCTTTTAGGCAGGCTGGAGCAGAAAACAACTCACCTTTCTCAAGTTGTACAGTAATGTCACATGTGTATGAAGGTGGATCAAACAAGCTAATCTTAAATGTCAAAGTAGAGAGGAGCCTAGTAGGCCTATTTATTTTCATTCATTACACAATATGAATAAGCTATGCAGACACAGTTGTAAAGAAAGAACATCTTTTTCTTCTGTTCTCTACTTGTTATAGTTACACAGTATTAGGGGTGTGGGCTGTATTAAAAGTATCCACTGTTCTCCCATGCTCTAACACACAGTAACGATGAAATGTGTGCTGTTCTCACATTCTTCCTCTGTATCTACACATAAACAACAAGGCAGGGAAATATAAAAGGAATTTATTTTATTGTTTGGGTACATTATTGTTCAGTGTACATGCTCACATCTGAAACAAACTTTACGTGCTTGATAACTCTCCCACCCCGCAGACATCTACACACCAATACCGATTTATATTCATAGCGGCAAGTGCTATGTAGCTACACATAGTGGACACAGGAAGTGACATATAACACCTTCATGTGGCGTCGGAACCGCATAGCAAATTCACAGCCGTACCGGCAGAGCTCCAGAATGTGCAACTCGGCCGGCTCACACCCGGACGCGCTTATAAGTGCGAGGGCCCGCCCAACGCTGCTTGCAGCTTTAATTAAAATTCAGTTTCAAACTAATAAATTAAAATTCAAGTTGAGCAATTCAAATTCAGTTTTTTAATGCAATTATTCAAGTTGAGCAATTCAAATTCAGTTCTAAATGATTCAAATTCAGTTTGTACTGATACAAAAATCAGCCCATAGTCATACCTCAAAAGTTTAGTTATTTCAAGAGTGCTGCATCCTTCTGTCAGTTAAATCTCTTCTTTGGCCAATTTTGCCTGAGGAAAAGAAGCTGCCTAATAATTATGCACACTTTCATATATGGTGTTTATCTCCTTAGGCCACACCCTCCCTCATTACACAAATACACATCACCTGATATTTGCCATGGGAACGGACTGACCCGGTTCAGGGGACGTAACCGATTTTCGCTGTTCTAGCTGTTTTCCGTCCAAAAACAGCGTCGCTTTGTGTCAACAGAGATCGTGTGGCGGGCCGCCATGTTGGTGAGGTCGGGTGCGTTCTTAAGTTTATTTTGTGTCACCAGGTATAAGTGGAGAAGAAGGGTGTAATTTGGCGGAGGCGATCTTTATCGGCCTCTGCTGGCGACCCGTATCGTCGAGACGAACAAAATAAGCCCTATAGGATGTTCTGGTCTCAAGCTGTGGGCCTGTAAAGCATGGGAGTGCTTTTGGTCATACAGGTGATGGTCATATAATTAGAATATCATCAAAAAGTTGATTTATTTCAGTAATTCCATTCAAAAAGTGAAACCTGTATAATGTATACATTCATTTCACACAGACTGATATATTTCAAGTGTTCATTCCTTTTAATTTTGATGATTATAACAACAACTAATGAAAACCCCAAATTCAGTATCTCTGAAAATTAGAATATTACTTAAGACCAATACAAAAAAAGGATTTTTAGAAATGTTGGCCAACTGAAAAGTATAAACATGTACAGCACTCAATACTTAGCTGGGACTCCTTTAGCCTGAATTACTGCAGCAATGCGGTGTGGCATGGATTCGATCAATCTGTGGCACTGCTCAGGTGTTATGAGAGCCCAGGTTGCTCTGACAGTGGCCTTCAGCTCTTCTGCATTGTTGGGTCTGGCGTATCGCATCTTCCTCTTCACAATACCCCATAGATTTTCTATAGGGTTAAGGTCAGGCGAGTTTGCTGGCCAATTAAAAACAGGGATACCATGGTCCTTCAACCAGGTACTGATAGCTTTGGCACTGTGTGCAGGTGCCAAGTCCTGTTGGAAAATGAAATCTGCATCTCCATAAAATTGGTCAGCAGCAGGAATCATGAAGTGCTCTAGAACTTCCTGGTAGACATCTGCGTTGACCTTGGACCTCAGAAAACACAGTGGACCAACACCAGCAGATGACATGGCACCCCAAACCATCACTGACTGTGGAAACTTTACAATGGACTTCAAGCAACATGGACTCTGTGCCTCTCCTCTCTTCCTCCAGACTCTGGGACCTTGATTTCCAAAGGAAATGCAAAATTGACTTTCATCAGAGAACAGAACTTTGGACCACTCAGCAGCAGTCCAGTCCTTTTTGTCTTTAGCCCAGGCGAGACACTTGTGACGCTGTGTCTTGTTCAAGAGTGGCTTGACACAAGGAATGCGACAGCTGAAACCCATGTCTTGCATACGTCTGTGCGTGGTGGTTCTTGAAGCACTGACTCCAGCTGCAGTCCACTCTTTGTGAATCTCCCCCACATTTTTGAATGGGTTTTGTTTCACAATCCTCTCTAGGGTGTGATTATCCCTATTGCTTGTACACTTTTTTCTACCACATCTTTTCCTTCCCTTCGCCTCTCTATTAATGTGCTTGGACACAGAGCTCTGTGAACAGCCAGTCTCTTTAGTGTAGTCAACAACGGTGTGGATTTGTGCATTTTATATTGAATAAATCTGGAGCTACTCTAAATTCCTTTCTCCTCCCCAGAGAAGAAGGGGAGTGTCAAAGTTGCTTTCTCTAAGTGCTAGCCCGACCATAAAACTGGCACCATTTTGATTCCGAAGCTGATAACGTGGGGCCTGACTGTTAAACTGACAAAGGGACACGAACCAGCCATTGGCATTTCCCTGAACAGCCTATCAAAACTGGCCCCCCACACATGTTTCCGTGGCAACTGACCTTATTCTTTGTTTTATTACCACATCAAAGGGATACTCCTTGTCTCACCTAGGTGTGACACAATCCAGGACAGCCAAACTTTGGATGACAAAGGACTGCAGTCTCCAAAGACTCAAAGCATTTAATTAAGTTTAATTAAATCTTTAGTTACTTGATTACGTTTGCCTCTATTTGAGTAGTTATGTTAACTGTTGTTGCTATCTGTTATTAGTGCTGAAAAGAAAGTTACTTGTGCAGTGTTTTTATTTTCAGCAAGACACTCCTTCATCTAATGTGATCAATGCTTGTTCATAATACTTTCCTACAAAATTCCTTTAGAAATGAGGACAAAGGAATGTTTTACTATACTCATGTAACCTGAGCTCCCCCAAGTGGACGAAATAAGTATAACATGCCCTCATCGGAAATGCCGTTAAATGTATAAATATCCTGACCAATAATGTGACAATTGTTTCCGGTTACCAAATGCTTAGAACAGTACAACCGTTCGACCATTGAGGTTCGATTGTGGAAAATATTTGATTATAATACGTGCAAATAGATTTCTTTTAGACATTAAGTATAGAAAGGCAGTCCCTTGGGAAACCTGAGACGCCCCCTGGGGAACCACGCCCCAGGCAACAAAAGAGCGACAGGCGACCTCTCGCGCTTCTTCTCTTCTCTTCGCTGTTGGCTCTCTTCCGCTCTGCTCTCTGGACGCTTCCAAACGCGCGCCGCGCCAGGCAACACCCTCAGACTCGGCCAGCGAAACAGGCCCTTTTGTTTCGCTTGAAGCTACACACGTGAAGTGCCGAGACATCGATCTGCCCCTCAGTTTGTTTTATTTTCTTTATTTCTTTTGTTTGTTAAAGTTATCAGTCCGTTAAGTTACACTGGACTAATTCAGGAACGACCCAGTTCCATTTTAAGCCTTTTTCGTCGAGCAAACTTCACCGAGGTCAGACCAAGCCACGTGGTCTCGCCAGCTCCAACGAAGGAAACCTGAAAACAGCCGAATTGCCAGACGGAGGAGGCGTTTTCAATCAGACACGGAGAATCCCTAGCAAAAAGCCAGGATCGGGCAGCTAGCGTGGGACCCGTGCAACAGGCCAAAAGCAGACTGTCGACAAGCAGTAAGACTTAACACACGTTCTGTGATCAGATGTCCATTTTAACTCCTAAATTATAGCATTAGTTTACTTTAATTAGCTCTTCTATGCCGTATGAGTCAAATGCTTCCCACAATCGAACCTCCAGGCTCATTGTTCAGCAAATGTTTATGTTCCCTGTATCCAACCATCTTCTTATCACATTAGTTAGAGAATAAATTCACTGTAATATAATCAAGAGCTGTGTGTGTTGCCTATTTCTAGTTCCTGCCAAGAGAACTGACCCTTTAGATATGAGACTGACTGACTGATTTAAGATAATTGAGCAATTATTAACTAACTGATCACTAGTAATAATTGTATAATTATTAAAACTACCTAGAGGTCCGGAGTCTCTAGGATTATAACAACTCCAGTGGTGCCCTGAAACGAGCAAGATTTTGATTTTATGAATATTAATTCATAATTGGGTATCAATTCTCATAAATTTATTAAATTGCATGACTAAAATTTAGGTCTGCTACATTAGCAATGACCTTTTGTGTCTTGCCCTCCTTGTGCAAGGTGTCAGTGGTCGTCTTTTGGACAGCTGTCAAGTCAGCAGTCTTCCCCTTGATTGTGTAGCCTACAGAACTAGACTGAGAGACCATTTAAAGGCCTTTGCAGGTGTTTTGAGTTAATTAGCTGATTAGAGTGCGGCACCAGGTGTCTTCAATATTGAACCTTTTCACAATATTCTAATTTTCTAAGATACTGATTTTGGGGTTTCATTAGTTGTCAGTTATAATCATCAAAATTAAAAGGAATGAACACTTGAAATATATTAGTCTGTGTGGAATGAATGTATACATTATACAGGTTTCACTTTTTGAATGGAATTACTGAAATAAATCAACTTTTTGATGATATTCTAATTATATGACCAGCACCTGTATATATTGACTGTTTTTATCAATATTTCAATGTTTTGGAAGCTTTATCTTATTTGGAATGTGGTTGTATGGAGAGAAATAATGTTTTTGAAGATAACTACTAATAAAAGTGAACATATAAACAGTAAATATGGCCAAAACATGGATATTCGCCTGGTATATTTTTGAAAGATTGTGTAATAACTGTTGTATATCAGTTTCTTTTCATCAAATTTACAGTTACAGTTGTATTGTAGGTGTATTAGAAGATATTCAGGTGCATTATAATCTACCTTATAATGGTTTTGATGGTTTATTGCATCAAAATAAAGCTTTTTTTACCAGGCGAGGATGAAAATATCATTTTTTCTGTATTTCATGTCCATGTAGTCTGTAATGGTAAAGGAGACCAGAATTATGCATCTAGGCCTAATCGTTGAGGAGATATTACTGATTTATTTTGGGTATGTTATTTTAGGCTTTTTTCCTAGAAATAGGTGCCAGGTACCATGTGGTTAAATCCAATAAGCATTCAACTTTATACAGCTTGGAGTTGGCAAATACGCATATGGTCATAATAATAATTTATATTATATATATATATATAATATTATTATTATTCAAAAAAATAATATGGTCAAAAACTTACGATACCAAGATGGTGCTGTCTATTGCTGCCTCAGTGTTAGGTGCGCTTTGTTTTGTTTTGTTTTTGTGTGTTAACTCAGTTTTTGGCTGTGATTCCCGAAACTCGTTCACCAGAGAAGAGCTCATGAACATCAGGGGAACAACTCCAGCGAATTTATTTCCCACTTTTCTCACGTCATCAGTCGAATTATTGGACATTTTGGTGAAGGGCTCACTCGCTGTTGTTCACGCAGCGAAGCACCGTAAGAGATCGAAACGAGCCGGGTCACTCGTGCGCCTCCGCCAGCGGGGACTCTGCACACCACTACCGGCAATATTTCCCTCAAATGTGCGCTGACTATGCAACAAACTGGATGAACTTCAGCTACTGGTGGGGAAAAAAAGACTTTTATTCATCTTCAGTTCTGTGCTTCACAAAGTCGTGGCTGTGTGGACTGATACCGGACTCCACGCTGCAGCTGGCTGGCTTCCAATTGTACAGAGGGGACCGCGACACAGAACTCTCTGGCAAAACAAAAGGTGGAGGTATCTGTTTTTATATTAACAATGACTGGTGTACCGGCGTGACAGTGATTCAGCAGTACTGTTCTCCTAATCTGGATTTTTTTATCATTAACTGTAAACCGTTTTACTCCCCCCGTGAGTTTGCTTCATTCATTCTGGTCGGTGTTTACATTTCGCCACACGCCAACGTGCAGGACGCACAGCGCATGCTGGCCAGCCAGATACTGTGTGTGGAGCAGACAAACCCGGACTCCCTTATTATTGGTCTTGGTGACTTTAACAAAAGAAACCTCAGCCAAGAACTCCCCAAATACAGACAGTTTATAAAGTGTCCAACCAGAGAGGGGAACACTTTGGATCACTGTTACACCACAGTTAGCAGTGCCTATCACGCCGTCACAGGCGCTCTACTGGGACACTCTGATCATGTCATGGTGCTCCTCATTCCTGCTTACACACAGAAATTAAAACTCTGTAAACCTGTGGTGAGGACATCAAAGAAATGGACCAGTGAAGCTGTATAGGATCTTCTGGTGTGTTTGGACTGCACTGACTGGGATGTTTTCAGGACTACTACCAACAATCTGGGTGAGTATACAGAGGCTGTGACGTCCTACATCAGCTTATTTGATGACAGCTGCATTCCAACACGCACCAGGGAGAGTTATAAAAATGACAAACCCTGGTTTACAGGCAAACTCCGACAGCTGGGGTTGGAAAAGCAAGAGGCATTTAGGAGTGGCGACCGGGCCAGGTTTAAGGAGTCAAAGTACAGGTTTAGCAAGGTGGTGCAAGATGCTAAACTCCTGTAGGCAGAGAGACTACAACACCAGTTCTCAAGAAATGACTCTGCTTCTGTCTGGAGAGGCTTCAGACAGATCACCAGCTACAAACCTATATCCCCCAACTCCATGAACAACTCATGGCTTGCCAATGAGTTGAACCAGTTTTACTGTCGCTTTGAAAGACAATGGGACAGGCCTGACACCATCCCCATATACACCACTGATCGGCCACAGTCCACCATCTCATCCTCCACCTCCTCCCCCTCTATTACCATCCTGGAGAGGGACATCAACAGACTGTTCAGGAGGCAGAAACCGCACAAAGTAGCTGGGCCGGACTCTGTCTCCCCATCCACCCTGAAGCACTGTGCTGATCAGCTGTCTCCAGTGTTCACAGACATTTTTAACATCTCACTGGAGACATGCCATGTGCCAGCCTGCTTCAAAGCCTCCACCGTCATCCCTGTCCCCAAAAAAACAAGGACCACACGACTAAATGACTACAGACCCGTCGCCCTGACCTCTGTGGTAATGAAGTCTTTTGAGCATCTTGTGTTGTCCCACCTTAAATCCATCACAAACCCCCTCCTCTGCAGTTTGTCAACAGAGCCAACAGGTCTGTAGATGATGCAGTTAACTTGGCCCCTCACTTCATCCTCCAGCACCTGGACTCCCCAGGAACCTTCACCAGGATCCTGTTTGTGGATTTTAGCTCTGCCTTCAATACCATCATCCCGGCCTTGCTGCAGGACAAGCTCTCCCAGCTGAACGTGCCTGACTCCACCTGCAGGTGGATCACAGACTTCCTGACAGACAGGAAACAGCACGTGAAGATGGGAAAACATGTCTCTGACTCCAGGACTATCAGCACCTGTTCACCTCAGGGCTGCATTCTTTCTCCTCTGCTCTTCTCCCTGTATACCAACAGCTGCACCTCCAATCACCAGTCTGTCAAACTCCTGAAGTTTGCGGACTACACCACCCTTATTGGGCTCATCTCTGGTGGGGATGAGTCCGCCTACAGGAGTGAGAACAACCATCTGGTGACCTGGTCCAGCCAGTACAGTCTGGAGCTCAACGCTCTGAAGACAGTGGAGATAGTCGTGGACTTCAGGAAGAGCCCAGCCCCACCTTCCCCCCTCATCCTGTGTGACTCCCCAGTTGCCACTGTGGACTCCTTCCGCTTCCTGGGCACCATCATCTCCCAGGACCTCAAGTGGGAGCTGAACATCACCTCCCTCACCAAAAAGACCCAGCAGAGGATGTACTTCCTGCGGCAGCTGAAGAAGCGCAGCCTGCACGACAATGATGATGCACATCAACACTGCCATCATTGAGTAAATCCTCATGTCCTCCATCACCATCTGGTACGCTGCTGTCACTGCCAGGGACAAGGGCAGGCTTAATCTTTGTTGTTTAATTGTTATTTTTATTTTTTTAGATTGTCAATTTATATATTTTTGCACACAACATCCTCTTCCGTTGCAATACGTCTGCACAACACAAACCAGAGTAATGCACATGTAAACATCTGCCACATTGTTCTTTCTCTGCAAATAGTTGGATTGTTTTTCTCTATTCTTCTACTACTCTTATATAACCTGCATTTGTTTATTCCATATTTATATATTTCTACATCTATTTATCATCTGCACCTTATCACCAAAGCAAATTCCTTGTATGTGTAAAACACTGCTTGGCAATAAAGCTCCTTCTGATTCTGAAATACTTGCCAAATAATTGTGCATGCAGTGTAGAACTAATCATGAATCAAAGAAGGCAGTAAGGACATCCTTATGTCTGGAGTAAAGATGCAAAGAATATCTGTGATTATCATACACTAACCATAGTGCAGTGGGTTTAGTGCATTAACAGCACAAAGAATTACACAGCAATAAAATCATAATAATTATTACTATTACTTTCTAGTACTGTATACAGGATACAATATTTCCATTATTATATTAACATATAATTGTGGCCTTGCAGTTATTCTGTTCTGATACAGAACAGCTTGTGTAGGAGGTTCCAGGTGTCTGCCAGTCAGTTGCTCAGACCTGAGAAAAGAGACACTGAAGTCCACCGTGCTCCAGTCACAGTGTGTGTGTGTGTGTGTGTGTGTGTGTGTGTGTGGGGGGGGGGGGGGGGGGGTTAGGTCTTAGTGATGGATGGCAAAGCCTTGCTGAGCATATTGCTCCCTTAATAAAAGCTGCCCTGCAATCCACACACAGCTAAGGGTGTATTTTCTCTCTGTGGCACCCTCCACCCTCCTCGCTCCACCATCATTCTGAAAAGCGAAAACTGGTTTTGGTGTCAGAAAGAATGATGCCCCTCGTCAGACTGCGACACACCTCTGAGCGGTATCCACAGCCTATATTCACACCAAGTGGCTCTCTGTTGGTGTGTGGTGTTTTCTTTTTTGATGCTGCTTTGCCAAGAGCCCAGAACAAACAAGAAAGACAGAAGACATCATCAAACTTAGCTCATGAGATGTGACACTGTACAAGATTGGGGTCATGAGAACAAGGCGAGTATGTTATTAAAACTATTTAGAAAATTATTTTTTGATGAAATATAGGATTAGGGGGTCTGGGGGTCTCTCCCCTAGAAGATTTTGAGCAAAAAACACTTATTTTCCTGCATTCTGGAGACATTTTCTGCACCAGTTTATGGTGGAAATGTCTTTATTCATATGGAGGGAAACACAAAATTCAGGTGGCTGATGACAATTCAGAATATAAAAATATAATAGAATATACTGCAGTAATCAGTGATCCATTTTTAGCTTAAGTTACTTTTTTTGGACAACACAGATGTTTCTTCTATTTTTACATTGCATTGCAGGATTTCTTATTGTGCAAATAAACCTTCCTTATAGCAACAGTTCTTGGTGCAAATTTTTTTAAAAACATTTTTAACAAATGCTTTCAAAAAGTGGTGGGGACATGTCCCCAGCGTCCCCAGTGTAAATGACACCTATGACCCTCCTACCTGCTCCCTCCCTACAGGTTGAGCTACTCCATGCTTACCGCGTCACCTCCACTCCTCCTGCTCTCTCTCTCCCTCGGCCCCATCCCTCTCCTCAGCTGTCTCACGCCTCCTCTTCTGCCTGGCAGTAGCCACGGCTCTCCTTTACTCCTTCAGGTGTCTGTGCCTGCAATACATCGGGTAATCCAGCTGATGTTAAAACTACTGCAGCCCCAGTAGCAGACATATTGGTTATTTTTGCGCATTTGGCTGCCTCCGTCTGAAGACTATTTTTTTTTACCCGCAACGCAAGAAAAAGAGGCCACAGGAGGAGGGAGTGGGGGCCAGTCACAGATGTGACTGGGCCACAGTGTGAGTATAGAAAGTTACCCAATGTGCTGTAGCTCTATGGGCGGGTCGTTGGCCCATTTTTTTAAACAGTTAAATAAATAATAATTTATGTGACACCGGCCCCAAAGGTGCGTCGGCCCACCGGGCATTTGCCCGGTATGGCGGATTACCAGTCCACCCCTGGAGACACAGCTATCCCTTGAAAATCATCCATGTTGAGATGGCGGTCATGAAACAGGAAGACAGAAGACATAGAGAACTAGCTTGATTTGATAGTGTTGCGGTGACAGCCCGGCTGACGGTGAGTGCCCTGTGCTCTTTTTTCTTTTTTTACTTCGTCTCGCATTTCTGTTTTCTCCCCCGTGTCTCCTCGCCTCCACACCCCCACTGTCCAGTTCCTTGGTTTCATAATCGAGGGGGGGCGCCTCTGTGCCGACCCGTCTAAGATTCAGGCGGTTGCAGATTGGCCAACCCCCACCTCCGTTAAACAGGTACAGCGCTTTCTCGGCTTCGCAAACTTCTACCGTCGATTCATCCGCAACTTCAGCACCGTCGCCGCCCCCCTCACCCGCCTCCCCTCCTCCTCGGTCCCTTTCATCTGGTCTCCAGAGGCCGCTGCAGCCTTCTCCCGCCTCAAGACCCTGTTCACCTCAGCCCCTGTCCTCACCAACCCCGACCCCTCCCTTCAGTTCGTGGTTGAGGTGGACGCCTCAGACGTGGGCGTAGGCGCTTGTCTTTCCCAGCGCTCTCCTATTGACACCAAACTCCACCCCTGCGCCTTCACAGCAAAAACTGGAGTGTTAAAATTTCAGGGTTAAACATTTTAATATTGTTAATATTGGGGTTCTTTTACAGTGTTGATTTCCTCAGTGTTAGCCAACCCTCCCTGGTGTTAGCCCAACTCTGCAGAGATGTAATTAAGCTCCGCCCACGAAAGCCACGCATTTCAAGATTTAAACCGCCAATGAAGACGAAGGAGATACATATATCACTTTTTCGGTTAGAAACAGCACATTTTCCTCCTTCACGAAGCTCTTCAAGGTAAGTCCAATTAAATCAGACTAACTACAACAATTGTAAATTGATGTTGTGAACTGTGACATCTACAGACAATATATGCTTTATAAAACGTTGTTTGTTGCCAAGACGGAACAGTAAAATTGTCCAGGTGACGTTAATTAGCACGCCCAAACAGCTAGCTAACGTTAGCTAGTAAGTAACGTTAGCTAGCTAACGTTAACTGTTAAGTACTAAAACCTTCTCCCGCTTTATCAGCGAATTAACAACAATTAACGGCTCAAAGTCATGAAAAACAACAATTTATGTTGTTGACTAGTGCTGACGGTTAAATGGTATTTTCATGTGTTACTTAGGGATGGGCACTGAAACGCGCTTTTTACAGGCACGGGGCAAAATACCGTAGTGTTAACGTTATCAGGCTGCAGCCTCTGCCCACTCTGTGTCGGCCTGCTGTCGGCGCCCACACTCTCTCGCGCGCGCAAATACACACACACACACAACAAGCGCGCACAAACAGTGACCTGCAGATCAGAAGATAAAAAAAAGAATGTATCTGCGCTCTTTCTAGTCTGTGTGTGTGATCTGGACTTCTACTGTTCCTACTTTAAATATTACTTCGTCAAACGTTATTGCATTGCTCAGGAAAAATGCTAGTCCAGGTGAAGTACAAACAACAGCAGAAGTATGTGAAGTTGGACGAGGTTGATGGACGGTTTGACTTTCTTCAGTTCCACGAAAAAGGTTTTCTTTTACTTTACTTTTTTAAAACTCATTCTGCCTGTTCATTGGTTATAGATTTCTTTTCATGTTTTTGGCAGACACTAAAATGGAGTCGCTTGCTCAACATTTTTAGTTAAATATCCACCATCAGTCAATAAACATGGGGAAAAAATCATTAACTTTAAAATTTGGACTTAATAGGGAACGGGTTTTGTCAGGGGGAAAGCACATTCATTTTTATCTTACTCTCCTTTACAGTCATCGAAAGATTTTGCCTACCACCTGATGCAGAAGTTACATACAAAGATGCCACTGGTACAGAAGTTGATGGAGAAATATTCAGCGACCTCGTTGGACAAGGAAATGTGGTGCTGACAGTTTTCTCAAATGACGGTGAGTTACAGAGAAGTTATAATCAAGTACTCTACATACGACAAACATTTTAATTTAACATATTTTTTATTCCTTTAGAATTTTCTGATTGGTCCTTGTCGTCGTCTTCTTCTGAGACATCTGACTCAAGCTCCAGCTCATCAACTATAATCATAGATGAGGTCCCTGGCAAGAAACAAAGACTTGATGATACATGTGATGCAGAGTCTGCCAAACAGGTTAAAAAAACTTTATTCACATGACTCTTTAACATCTGACATTCATCTGAGGCTCTAAAAAAGCTGTTTATCACCATGTTTGGCATTCTCATGGTTTTGTTTTTTATTAGTTGATTGAAACTGTGCTACGAAGCAAGTCCGGTGGTGAAGCAGTACTACAAGAGTACCAAACTACAAAAACCCTCACTGATGCCACAAGAAGACAAATGGTCAACATACTCGTGGGTCACATGGTTGATAAGCATGGGTATGTATGTTTCAAATTCTTTTGTGTCAAATAACTACATGACCATTGCATAAATTTAGATTACTAATTTAATATCCCCTCTCAGGCACCTCCCCACTAAAGCAATCAGAGAAGAGTATGCTCTCGGGATAGTGATGCTGTTCCCTTCCCTCAAGGATCCATATGCCAAGAAAGGCTATGTAATAGTCACACCATATTTGCATATTGTGACATGAATCTGTGTCCATTACATTGAATTCTCTGTATTTTCTCATGAGTTGAGTATACAACAATTGTTTTTTTTCCCTTACAGGAACACTTCTATGATGCTGCCAGCAGCACAGGATACATTTCTTGGCGTCTGAAAACAGTCCAAAGGAGGATTCGTCGAGGATCTGTACTATGACCAAGCAGTTCTGTTGCCGTTTTTCCAGGAGGTCAAAATTTCCAAAGGACAGTTAATGTCGAAAGGCAGCTCGATGGGGATGCCTGCCAAGAGGCCATATCCTTGCTCAACCATACTGCAGACAATTTCCAGATTCTCCAGAAGATGAGAGAGACCTTTCAGCACCGGCAGAAGCTTGTTAATGATCCAGGCAGGAGTGATGATATCCTCTCAACATTCCCAAGATTCCTGGATACAAAAGGATTGGTAAGTTTGAAAATAAATGTTTAGATGGCTTGAAATTGGAAAATATTTAGTAGTAGTTTAATAATGTTGTTCTTAAAGGTGGAACAAGACTTCACTCTCCTATTTGGTGACGAGACATCCTCCAGGCTGCTTCAGAAATGGGATGTGTTCTTCAAGCCAAATATCATACAAGAAGCTAAACAGCTCACTTCAACTCCGGAGTTGCGTCGCTTGATACAATCGGCGGAAAGTTCCTCAGGAAGTGATGAAGAAACAAGTGAGTTGGATTTGTTTTTCTTAGGAATATATAAAAGTGTTGACTTTTTCTTAAATTTCATTTATTTATTCTGTAATTCTCTGTTCAGTCTTGTGCCTCTTTGTCCTCAGCCTATGACCAAGAAATGGCCTCCCTGTTGTTGCTGATACATCTCCTTCCACCACCACCTGGAGGACCAAAGTCGCCAAAAATTAGTGCATGTGATGCAGTTGAGAGACTTGTTGTCTTTCACAAGGTAATTATATTATTACGGTAACAATATTAATCTGTCATGTCATTTTCCAGGACTCTTGTAAACTCTTGTTTCTAAATGGGACGATCCTGTTAAAACAAAGGTTAAATAAAAACTTTCTTGGGCACGTAAAATTAGATTGTTAAAGTGTATGGATTAGAAATTAAGTCTTAAAGGTCTTGTGTGTACATTTAGAAGGATCTTATGTGCAGAAAGAAATATGATGTGAATAACTGATTTTATTAGTGTATAATCTGCTAAAAAATCTGATTTTGTTACCTTAGCATGAGTCTATGTAAAGAAGCCTCCACACTGCCTTCCACACTAATAATCACTTCTGTAATAATATTAATCAATATATATAATGTCTTTGTTGTGGTTGCACATTATTCTTGAGTCTAATGTTCAGCTTCCTTATCTTATCCCTAGTCATGCTGCAGTTTGGAGGAGCATCTCCGCAACCAGCAGGGTCGGCAGCCATACCTCCTTGCCGTTGGTCGTCAGAAGAACAAGATTGACAGCTTCTATATCGCCATGGATAAGCATCTCATCCCATGCCAGGCAAACCGTTCCCTTGGGGCATTTGATGAACTTTTTAAAGTGCATTTTGTGTTTAACTTGTCTTATGATGGAGCACTGGTGAACTTCTACACATTTCTGCAGACAACAGTATACAACATTGATGTGGGAAAAATGAAGGAGTCACCCAGAGTTCGAGACTTGAGAGCCCGACTGCTTAACCAGCCCGTACCGCTCACATTCTGTGAGTAAAAGGCTAAAACAATGCTGACCTGTTTCATGTGTCAGAAACTATATCCCAGCAGTCAGCAGTTGATTTCACATTTAAGAGTTCAACATGGTTACTATCCTGGACCAAAGTTCAAATTGTTTTGTGCTCAGCACGGCTGTAGGCATCAGTTCCTAACATATGCAGGTTTTCGGAAACACCTCAATAGTGTTCATAGCAATGTTCAGCAAATTGCTCAAACTTCAACTGCTGCGTGTTCCTCTTGTGAGCCAGTTGCAACTTCATCTCAGGCACATGCTTTGGAAGACCAGTTTAGTCCCCCAAATCAATGTAGCTCTTCCAGTGTTTCTTCTCAGAGAAATTATTCTGGACTTAAAGATCCAACCAAAGAAATGTGTGCATCTATTGTGGCCAAATTACAGGGGAGTGGGATTTCCAACAGTTTGGTATCCTCAATTGTAGGAGATTTGGAGGAACTAACAAGTGAGATCCGCTCACAAGCACAGCACACTGCTATTTCTGCTTTACCTGTTACTGACCCAAACATACCTGTTATTAATGAAGCTTTTGAACATTTTGAAAACCCGTTCACAAATCTGAATACAGAATGGAAAAGAAACAAATACTTCAATCTAAAATGGGGAGTTGTCGAGCCAGCAGAAATAACACTAGGTGTGAGATATGACAACAGACGAAATCAGAAATCCGGTTCTTATGATCAAGTACCTGTGAAGGATACTTTTATTTATGTGCCGATTTTTGAAACACTGAAGTTTATGTGCAGAAATCCAGACATTTGTGTTCTCCTGAAGAAAGATTGTAGAACAGAGCCAGACATTTACAGTGACTTTTTTGATGGCAGTTATTTTAAAACACATCCTTTGTTTGCAGCAAAAAGAAAATTCAAATATATTATGATGAGTTTGAAACAGCCAATCCCCTTGGCTCCAAACGTGGAATTCACAAAATTGGCTGTCTTTATTTTATTGTAAGAAACTTACCCCCCAAATTTAATTCAGTTCTGATGAACATTCATTTGGTAGCACTTTTTCATACACAAGATCTGCATAAGTATGGTTTTGATGTAATACTGGAACCATTGTTAAATGATGTGAAAAAACTGGAGAGCCAAGGAATAAGTCTTCCATTTTCTGATGAGCAGGTATATGGTACAATCTCACAGATCACAGGAGATAATCTAGGGATGCACACAATTCTTGGTTTTAATGAGTCATTTAGTAGTCGTCATTTCTGTCGCCTTTGTTTGATTGAGAAGAATGATTGTCAAACAGTATACAGTGAGGATGATCCTAAGGTGATCCTTCGCGGAAAAGAGATGTTTGAGATGCATTGCCAAACTCTCCAGGAAAACCCACAATTTAAGTCATTCTATGGTTTGAAAAAAAATTCTACACTTAATTCATTAAAGTATTTCCATGTATGTAATAACTATTCATTTGATATAATGCATGATCTTCTTGAGGGTGTGGCTCAGTATGAGATCAAATTGCTTTTTGGATATCTCACAGAACACTTTATGACAGAACAGGACTTGCTTTCCAGGATTTATAGTCTTGATTATGGATTTTTAGAACGAAAAAACCGTCCCACAAAGATTATTTTGGAGAGTGCTGGTAATGGCATTGGTTTGAATTCTATTCAGACATTGTGTCTTGTTAAAAACATCCCACTGTTGTTTGGTGACATTATTCCTGAAGGAAACAAAAACTGGAATTTGTTGTTATTGTTACTTCAAATAATGAACATAGTTTTATCACCATCTCTCACACAAGGTATGACAATATATTTAAAGCATTTGATTGTTGACCACCACAAACTATTTAAGCACTTGTATCCACATAGGAACTTGATACCTAAGCATCATTTTATGATCCATTACCCATCTTCTATAAGGAAAATTGGCCCTTTATTACATATGTGGAGTATGAGGTTTGAAGCTAAACACAAACTGTTTAAAGACTCCTTTAAAAATTTCAAAAACATAACCAAATCCCTTGCTAAAAAGCATCAGATGGCCATTGCTTATCACTGGGAAACCTTTACTCTCAAACAAAATGAGTATGGGCCAATTAAATCGTTTTCCCTTAAGGATGAGAATGTGGTCAACAATGAAATGCTTGAAATTATGTTGGCAAAAGATGTTTTCTCAACTAGTTGGGTTAAAGTTGACGGTGTAGAGTATAAAGCTGGACTTGTTGTTTGCAGTGCAGTGGAAGAAGACATGCCTGTCTTTTATCAAATAAGTAACATACTTTTGGTTGAAAATCACATTTATTTTTTGACTAACAGACTACTCACAGAAGTTTTTCATGAACACCATCATGCTTTCAGAGTATTTAAAAGTGAGGAAAGGTTTATAATGAAAATGTCTGAGCTTAAATTTTACAAACCGTTTGACATTCAAAGCTCATACAGTCATTCAGATGAAAATCTGTACATTATACCTTCATTTGTAATGTTTTGAATAAACTGTCATTGCAAATGAAAAGGCAAAAATAAATGTTATTAAACATTATTTGTTTATTGTAATTCATTCTTATAATTTAATTTTAACACATTTAAGTGTAGATTTAACACTTCAGGAAGGCAAACTAACACTACACAAGTAGTAAAAACTTTAACTAAGAGCAGTGTTATTTGTCTAATCTCTAAGTGTTACTTTAACTCTGTGTTGTGAGTTTAAAAAGGAACTCTGGCATAGTGTTAAATGTTTTAACTATTTTGAAAGTGTTAATTTAACTCTGGAGAGTGTGGAGCTATATAAACCCTAAAAAAGTGTTGAAATCAACTCTGTGGGAGTTAATTCAACACTCCAGTTTTTGCTGTGTTCTTTTCACGCCGGCTTTCCCCCACGGAGCAGAATTACTCCATGGGGGACCGAGAGTTACTCGCTATCAAACTGGCTCTGGAGGAATGGAGGCACTGGCTTGAGGGGGCAGAGCAGCCCTTCCTAGTCCTCAAGCCAAAAGACTGAACTCCCGTCAAGCCCGGTGGGCCCTGTTTTTCAACCGGTTTAACTTCACCCTCTCCTACCGCCCCGGGTCCCGCAACACCAAACCAGACGCTCTCTCCCGCCTTCACTCCCCAGACCACCCCGACACCATCCTGCCTCGTGCCTGCCTCGTTGCCTCTGTAGTCTGGGAGGTGGAATCAGCCGTTCGCCGCGCCCAGTCCACCGACCCAGATCCTGGTACCGGCCCCCCTAACCGCATCTACGTCCCCTCGAGTGTCCGCTCCCGGGTCCTCCAATGGGCGCACACCTCCAAGTTCAGCTGCCACCCAGGGATGGCTCGCACCCTCTTCTTGCCAGCGATTCTGGTGGCCCGCGATGGACAAGGACTGTCGGGCCTTTGTGGCAGCCTGCGAGGTGTGCGCCCGCGCCAAACCGTCCCACCAACCACCCACCAGTCTGCTCCGCCCCCTTCCGGTCCCCGGTCGCCCCTGGTCCCATATCGTCCTGGATTTCGTCACCGCCCTCCCCAGTTCTTATGGAAACACAGTCATCCTGACAGTGGTCGACCGCTTCTCCAAGTCCGCCCACTTTGTTCCCTTACCCAAACTCCCCACCTCTCTGGAAACTGCTCGACTCCTCATAGACCATGTTTTCCGCCTCCACGGCATCCCCCTGGACATAGTTTCTGACCGGGGCCCCCAATTCACCTCGCAAGTCTGGAAGGCCTTCTGCCGCGCGTTCAGCGCCACCGCTAGCCTCTCGTCCGGTTATCATCCCCAGACCAACGGGCAGACCAAGCGGGCCAACCAGGACCTGGGAGCAGCGCTCAGGTGTGTAGCATACCGCAGCCCCACCTCCTGGAGTTCCCACGTCCCCTGGATAGAGTATGCCCACAACTCCCAAATCTGCGCCGCCACTGGTATGTCTCCGTTCATGTGTTCCCTGGGTTATCAATCCCCCTTGTTCCCATCACTGGAAGAAGAGGTCGCGGTCCCTTTGGTAAAAGCCCATCTTCGACGCTGCCGCAGAATCTAGAGGGAGGCCAGGGTGGCTCTGCAGCGCACCGCAGCCCGCAACCGCCAGTTGGCAGACCGCCACCGTACCCCTGTGCCTGCCTACCGGCCCGGGCAGCAGGTCTGGCTCTCCTCCAAGGATCTCCCCCTACAGACCTCCTCGAAAAAACTCACCCCCCGGTTCATCGGTCCTTACCCCATCGAGGCCATCATCAACCCCTCCGCTGTCCGTCTAACCCTCCCTCCTCACCTTAAGGTCCACCCCGTCTTCCATGTCTGCTGAATCAAGCCCGTTTCTACCAGCTCCCTCTCCATACCAGCGGCGGCGCCCCCTGCTCCTCGAATGATTGATGGTCACCCAGCCTACTCAGTGCGGTCATGTGGTCATAGTTGTCCACAACTCAAATCAGAATATTAAAGCTGCAAGCAGCGTTGGGCGGGCCCTCACACTTGTAAGCGCGTCCGCGTGTGAGCTGGCCGAGTTGCATATTCTGGAGCTCTGCCGGTGCGGCTGTGAATTTGCTACGCGGTTATGTCGCCGCATGAAGGTGCTATATGTCACTTCCTGTGTCCCCTATGTGGAGCTACATAGCACTTGCCGCTATGAATATAAATCGGTATTGACGTGTAGATGTCTGGGGGTCAGAGAGTTATCAAGCACGTAAAGTTTGGTTCAGATGTGAGCATGTACACTGAACAATAATGTACCCAAACAATAAAATAAATTCCTTTTATATTTCCCTGCCTTGTTGTTTATGTGTACATACAGAGGAAGAATGTGAGAACAGCACACATTTCATCGTTACTGTGTGCTGTACCGCAGTTCTGTGTCCATGCATGCAGCAAACTGAAAGCACTGTCTGTCGGAGCGTCTACGTGAAAAGAGAAGGAAGACATGGCTGGTAGTGTCTTCAGAGTTGTTAAACACCTCAGTGCACTGAAGGAAGCCATCTGACTGTGTGAGGGGCAAGATCGTTGATGTCTGCAGGCAGAGTAGGCCTAGAGCGCTCCTGTCTGACTGGTCCACCAATAGCAGAGAAAATGACCCCTTGAGACACAGCCCCTCCTCATTTGCATAATGAGGCAGAAATGCATACAAAAATTTAAAAAAGACAGGCAGAAATAAATACCATGGGTGAAAATAAATAATGTAAATAAATACAAAGGAAGAATAAAACAGACAAAAATATTAAAACACACACATAAATAAATACATTAAAAAAATTAGTAATAAATAAAGTTGAATAAACAAATAAGGTAATTATAACAAAGGTGAATAAGTAAAGGCACTAATTAAAATATAAACATTTATGTCTCCTTGTATAATTTAATTACTACCTACATTTATTTATTTACTATTTTTTTGTGTATTTAATTGGATGCTTATTTATTTATTGAGCATTTATTTATTTCTGTATTTATTTCTGGCTGTGTCAGGATCGGTCCTCCATAACGGGGTGGGAGAGTTATCAAGCACGTAAAGTTTGGTTAAGATGTGAGCATGTACACTGAAGTTACAACAACTTCCTGTGTCATGGCGAAGACTTGATCTCTGACGCCACGCCACGGACACACCCATTGACGAAAACTCGCAAATAGCACAACTTTTCATCTTCAATGCCTTTAGAAGGCACAGCACAAATTTGAAGTCGGTCGGACTAAATTCCTAGGAGGACTTCCTGTTGATTTTAGGGCATCGCTCCAAGAGGCTTTTTTGTGCGTCTGGACAAGATACATGTACCACAGAAAATTCGTGCACGTAGGTTAAACGTGCGGCGGGGGCTGCTTTGTTAAAAGTCACTTCCTGTTGCCAGCAGGTGGCGCTATGACTGTGGGTGAATGTCAGCATGTACATGTGTTCAGGGCGGGACTCTCATCCTACATGTACACTTTGGTGCAGATGTGAGCATGTACACTGAAGTTACAACAACTTCCGTGTCATGGCGAAGAGTTGATCTTTGACGCCACGCCACGGACACGCCCATTGACGAAAACTTGCAAATAGCACAACTTTTCATCTTCAATGCCTTTAGAAGGCACAGCAGAAATTTGAGGTCGGTCGGACTAAATTCCTAGGAGGAGTTCGTTAATGTATGAAGTTTGTAAAACATCCAAAAATGGCCGTAAAATTCAAAATGGCCGACTTCCTGTTGACTTTAGGCTATGGGTTCTTGAGGCTTTTTTGTGCGTCTTGATATGATACATGTCCCCAGAATATTTCGTGCATGTAGGTTGAACGTGAACGAGGGGCAAATTTTTTCCAATTTTCTAGGTGGCGCTAGCGAGTCATTTTGGCACGCCCATGCACGAAACCCCAAAATGGAGCTTACTTTGCAGAAAAAAAAAAATCTTTACAAATTCAATAGGGACCTCACACGGTCGTGCTCGGGTCCCATATATAATCTTTACAAATTCAATAGGGACCTCGCACAGTCGTGCTTGGGCCCTAAATATAATCTTTACAAATTCAATAGCGACCTCGCACAGTTCGTGCTCAGGCCCTAATAACCAAACTGCACGACGCACTATTTTACTCTCGGAATTTTTAGGGCCCGAGCACGACCGTGCGAGGTCCCTATTGAATTTGCTCGGATTATTATTTATTTTTTTTTTTTTCTGCAAAGTAGGCCCAAATGACATGGCCTAAACATACTCGAAAACTCACCAAAATTTGCAAACATGTCAGAACCGGTGAAAAATTTCGTATTCTACAAGTTTCGCACATGGGCGTGGCAAAATGACTCGCTAGCGCCACCTAGAAAATTGGAAAAGATTAGCCCCTCGTTCACGTTCAACCTACATGTACGAAATTTTCTGGGGACATGTATCGTATCAAGACGCACAAAAAAGCCTCAAGAACCCATAGCCTAAAGTAAACAGGAAGTCGGCCATTTTGAATTTTATGGCCATTTTTGGATGATTTACACACTTTTTTTAATGTATTTATTTATGTGTGTGTTTTAATATTTTTGTCTGTTTTATTCTTCCTTTGTATTTATTTACCTTATTTATTTTCACCCATGGTATTTATTTCTGCCTGTCTTTTTTAAATTTTTGTATGCATTTCTGCCTCATTATGCAAATGAGGAGGGGCTGTGTCTCAAGGGGTCATCTTCTCTGCTATTGGTGGACCAGTCAGACAGGAGAGCTCCTACTCTGCCTGCAGACATCAACGATCTTGCCCCTCACACAGTCAGATGGCTTCCTTCAGTGCGCTGAGGTGTTTAACAACTCTGAAGACAATACTACCAGCAATGTCTTCCTTCTCTTTTCATGTAGATGCTCCGACAGACAGTGCTTTCAGTTTGCTGCATGCATGGACACAGAACTGCGGTATAGGGAGAAGCACACGGTCAGCTAGCTGCAGCTAAATCTGGAGTGCACTCGTATTCAATTCTGTATGGTAAATTCAGTTTTAACGGAGCAGAGCGAGCTGACAGGCAGAGTTAGAGACTTTTTCTGTCCGTTTCTCTCTTTACAAAGACGCATGTTGCAGTCAGAGTCTTCTCTGAAGAGGGCAATGAAGTCTCAGTAGTACCCGATGCGAGCACCACATACAACACAATTTATCAAATTACACAACGGATATACAGTATGAAAATAAGATTGATTGGATTATACTCACAGGAAGTATCAAACCTGTTACATGCGTAACACAGTAATGTCAGGGAAATTACTTTACTTAGATTTCAGGACTGCAGTTGTACATTTGAAATACCTTCCTACCTTTCTGATAGGAAGCCTTCTTGAGGTGGTATAAAACATTTCTTCTTATATTCTGATTTGAGTTGTGGACAACTATGACCACATGAATTAAAAAAAATTAAACATTTCACTGCCCAAGTCAGCTATAACACAAGTCTTGTTCATCAGACTACATGCTGTACAGTATTTGACTACAGATTTTGTCCCAGGATTTATTATGCATTTCTTCTTCTTCGTTGCATGATTTAGAATAATAAGGTGAGAAATGGGTCTATTCTGAGTTCATCCTGCACTGCAGCAGCTAATAAAGTCCATTTAATCCCAAAAACGCTTTTCTTTTAGGCAGGCTGGAGCAGAAAACAACTCACCTTTCTCAAGTTGTACAGTAATGTCACATGTGTATGAAGGTGGATCAAACAAGCTAATCTTAAATGTCAAAGTAGAGAGGAGCCTAGTAGGCCTATTTATTTTCATTCATTACACAATACGAATAAGCTATGCAGACAGTTGTAAAGAAACAACATCTTTTTCTTCTGTTCTCTACTTGTTATAGTTACACAGTATTAGGGGTGTGGGCTGTATTAAAAGTATCCACTGTTCTCCCATGCTCTAACACACAGTAACGATGAAATGTGTGCTGTTCTCACATTCTTCCTCTGTATGTACACATAAGCAACAAGGCAGGGAAATATAAAAGGAATTTATTTTATTGTTTGGGTACATTATTGTTCAGTGTACATGCTCACATCTGAAACAAACTTTACGTGCTTGATAACTCTCCCACCCCGCAGACATCTACACACCACTACCGATTTATATTCATAGCGGCAAGTGCTATGTAGCTCCACATAGGGGACACAGGAAGTGACATATAACACCTTCATGCGGCGTCATAACCGCGTAACAAGTTCACAGCCGCATCGGCAGAGCTCCAGAATATGCAACTCGGCCGGCTCACACGCGGACGCGCTTACAAGTGCAAGGGCCCGCCCAACGCTGCTTGCAGCTTTAATTACAATATTGTTTTCGCGTCAAAAGCATCTAACTTACCCACCGTTTTACTACTTCTTTGTTTTAGGCTTGTGGGAAATGCACACCATTCCTGTGTGAAGCATGCCAAGTGCCCCTCTGCGTTATTCTGGACAGAGACTGTCACAAGTATTTACACAGCTAGGGTGGCCTGTGTATATGTAGGGGTGCCTTTCTGTATGTTTTGCTCTGATGATGTACATTTTTTTTATTTACACAAGACATGGTCTTTGTTTTTTTTCACCATTTAATTGTTCAATCAACATTGCTCTCAAAAGCAAAATGTTATCTTTTTGATTATACAAATTTGAAGGCACTCTATTCATGTGTAAGGCACCCTCACCTGTCAAGTGTTATCACAGTCTTTTTGCATGTTCAGTTCCTATAATGTACAGTTTAACTTAATTGTTGTGTATAGTGTATTATTGAAATATAGAGTAGTGTAATTGAATATTTGATAAGGTCTTCCGTTTTTTACCACTTAATTGTGTAATCAACTATGCTCTCAAAAGAAATGTATTATCTGTTTCACTACACAGCTAAAAAAATTTATAAAAATGAATGTATCTTACAAACTAGTTTATGTACATAGTTCAAATCAATTGTGTGTTTTTCTAAAGTGTTTTATGGAAGTTTTTTACACTGACAAGTTTGAGGTTGGCATTTGTTATATTTATGTATTTGAAAAATACATATTGGAAATAAATGGGTGTTTATTGCAATTTTCAGCTATTTATTGATTTATTAGTAATTTATTACATACATAGCATTCAAATTGGGGTTGTAAGGATTGTATTGATGTATGGCATATGAAAATGCTCCAAAGATTGACAGTACAGCATGAAAAAATACTTAGATATGCTCTGGCGGAATAGTTCTATGGCAGGTCATAAAGGGTTATCAGCTTTTTTGGCAGATCTCATGTCATAGTTGGAATGGGTCTAAGGTATTCTTGTCTATGTATGAAATGAAGGTGAGATTATATTAAAGAGGTGTTATTATGCTCATTTTCATGTTCAAAATCTTAATTAGGGGTTGTACCAGAACAGGTTTACATGGTTTAATTTTCAAAAAATACCATATTTTTCTCATACTGTGTTATACCCAGCGGTTCCCCTCCTCTGTTTACCTTGTGTTCTCCGTTGTTTCCCCATCCTATTGTATCTGTTTGTCTGTTTTCCCTGTGAGTCTGTCTGACTGTCTGCAGGTGGGAGTGGTCTTCCTGGCTCTGGCTCTCCGCTATCACACACCTGCACCTCGTTCGCAATCAGATACCCGTTATCTACCCCGGTCCAGCACGCCAGTATTCGCCAGATCGTCTGCGTATCTCCCGTGGTACACACCCTGGCCTTCTCTAGTAGTGAGTTAGTTGTTTCCTCGTGAATTTTCCCTCGCTATTCCTGACACTTTGTTTGTTCTCCTCCACTTTCCAGAATCCGCCTGCCAGTCATCTGCCTGCCCACCTGCCTCACCTCAACCGCGTCTATTCACCGTCTCGCCCGGACTCCCCGCTCTGGACTCGGATCACTCTCCACTTCCACGTTCTCCTGACTATTTCAATAAACTCCCCTTTATAGCATCGCTTCTTGGTTCTGTCGGGCTTTTGGGTTCAGACTTCTACTACACACACCCATAACATACTGCACATTGCTGCAGCTCCTCTTTTCACCCTATGTGTTGTACGCTCCGTTCTTGAGCTACAGAGTGATGCATCTTACTTGTACAAACTTTGTTGGGAGTTGCACATGCGCAGTTCCCAGGTAAGGACTACAAGCCAATCAGAAGCAGAGAAGGGCGGGTCGTAGGAAACTAGATTGTGTGATCCAAATCAAAGCCGCTTCAGACTGCGACCGTAACCTAGCAGATGGTATAAGTTACTCTCAAGTCCACAACCACGCAACATCATTGTTCCACATCGTAGCATCAGAACTAAACGTTGAACTGTTGCCGGTGTTCTGACGATCTATGCTGCCTTGCCAAAAAATGCTACCATAGTGCAAATCGATAGACTCGACTCTACTCGGCCCTGCTCCGTTTTGCATTGCAGATAGTACCCAGAGATAGTATGTAGCTTGTGGTCATAGCGACGCCACACAACTGCCGCGACATAATGATTAATGCGACACACACACCAGCGACCCACACAGCTTTCTCTTTTTTTTAAGTTAAAACGTTTCACCATTACTCAGAATGTAAAGACAGATAAGTGGTATGAAAACCTCCTAGCTTTGTTTTCCTCTGCCGTTGTTGCTGCAGCGCTCTGTGTGACGGCGGGAGCAGAGGGCTTTGTGAGCGGGCGGCTGGCCAGTCTCACGTGCTCCACCTGCGAGTTGGCACCATTGACTGTATATAAAAAGGTTGGCACAGGCATCCCCCGCAGCCACTTGCGGAGCTCCTCAACTCCGAAAATATTCAAGCACATTTTTGTTCCGCCATCACTTCTCGTAAAACTGTCAATATTCGAAATCTACACAGCTGATTTCACCTCAACTTCTCAGAAGTGGATTTAGTGATGAAATTCCATACGAAAACTGTAAAACTTTCTGTTGCTGGCCTCTGTCTGACACACACAATGATGATGCAGTGAATAGTGAATATTCTCTCTGACCAATCAGCAGTCTGTTGTGTTTTCACATTACATTTTATTATCCCTCAGCTCACTTGGAACCTAGACGGAGGCATTTCTACAATAGAAAACCAAACAAAGGCGAGTCGAGCCAAAGGGTTTCCGCTCAGACTAGCTTTGTTTGAGGGTGTGCCTGACCCCCGCCAGCCGCTTGGCAAGCTTTATGACGCGTTTTCATTGTGACGTCACAAGTAAAGGAAGTGAAGGGCTGGACTACAAACGAGCTGTTTTAAAGCGGTTCAGAGCAGTGCTTTCTGTGGGAGATGGGAACTCCCTTTTGGCTGGACTTTGGGCTTTTTCACTTTGCAAACTTGTTACATGCACAGAACAGATATATAACTATAAGAAGGAAAAAGCCAAAAAGCATAATACCACCTCTTTAAAACTCTGTTTAGACTAATCTTAATAATGTTTTCATCATGCACCTATTGCTTAAGGAAAACAGCAAAATACAACAGTTTTAAGCAGGTCAAGTCATGTTTGCCATTTCTGGCAAAAAAATGAAAACAACCTTGTTCAGTTTACTCTTGATATACAGGTGCTGGTCATATAATTAGAATATCATCAAAAAGTTGATTTATTTCAGTAATTCCATTCAAAAAGTGAAACTTGTATAATGTATACATTCATTCCACACAGACTGATATATTTTAAGTGTTCATTCCTTTTAATTTTGATGATTATAACTGACAACTACTGAAAACCCCCAAATCAGTATCTCAGAAAATTAGAATATTGTGAAAAGGTTCAATATTGAAGACACCTGGTGCCACACTCTAATCAGCTAATTAACTCAAAATACCTGCAAAGGCCTTGCAATGGTCTCTCAGTCTAGTTCTGTAGGCTACACAATCAAGGGGTGACTTGACAGCTGTCCAAAAGACGACCACTGACACCTTGCACAAGGAGGGCAAGACACAAAAGGTCATTGCTAAAAGTGGCTGGCTGTTCAAAGAGCTCTGTGTCCAAGCACATTAATAGAGAGGCGAAGGGAAGGAAAAGATGTGGTAGAAAAAAGTGTATAAGCAATAGGGATAACTGCACCCTGGAGAGGATTGTGAAACAAAACCCATTCAAAAATGTGGGGGAGATTCACACAGAGTGGACTGCAGCTGGAGTAAGTGCTTCAAGAACCACCATGCACAGATGCTTCCTGCTGCTGACCAACTTTATGGAGATGCAGATTTCGTTTTCCAACAGGACTTGGCACCTGCACACAGTGCCAAAGCTACCAGTACCTGGTTTAAGGACCATGGTGTCCCTGTTCTTAATTGGCCAGCAAACTCGCCTGACCTTAACCCTTTAGAAAATCTATGGGGTATTGTGAAAAGGAAGATGCTATACGCCAGACCCAACAATGCAGAACAGCTGAAGGCCACTATCAGAGCAACCTGGGCTCTCATAACACCTGAGCAGTGCCACAGACTGATCGACTCCATGCCACGCCGCATTGCTGCAGTAATTCAGGCAAAAGGAGCCCCAACTAAGTACTGAGTACTGTACATGCTCATACTTTTCATGTTCATACTTTTCAGTTGGCCAACATTTCTAAACATCCTTTTTTTGTATTGGTCTTAAGTAATATTCTAATTTTCGGAGATACTGAATTTGGGATTTTCATTACTTGTCAGTTTTAATCATCACAATTAAATGAAATTAACATTTGAAATATATCAGTCTGTGTGTAATGAATGAATATAATATACAAGTTTCACTTTTTGAATGGAATTACTGAAATAAATCAACTTTTTGATGATATTCTAATTATATGACCAGCACCTGTACTATAATGGTCTCTAGCCGCCCTAAATTTTCAGTCAGTAGACAGTGCAGTTAGCAGAAGAGTGTTGGGTACACAGGAAGTCGCTGGTGACCTCTTTATAACCTCTGGCTTCAGTTAGACCACTTCCTGTTGAACAAATGACAGGAGAAACAGGTATGAGGAGCATCTGTCCAGATAAACCGTACAACAATGAGCATCACACTGCAAGTAGCATTGTAAATATTCTGTAAAGCTCTTTTCACACATGGAATATGTAATACTGCTGGTGTTGTCAAGCTGTCATTCAGACATTTACTCAGACATGACAGCACATTTACAGAAAGAGCTGCAGGATGTATGGCACCTGGTGTGCCAGAAGAAGAGGCATCACTGCAGGAAAACAAAGGGCGATTAGTGTTTTCTGTTCCCTCAAAGCTGCAGTTGTGATGGATGGAACTGGCCATTGTGAGTGGAGGGACTTTTCTCTGTTGAAAATAAATGTTCTCATCAGTCTCATGAATAATTATATTTTCTCTGCTTGGGAAGTACAGGTTTAAAAACAATGGACTCTGCATTAGTTAAAAACTGAAAAAACACTAACTGAAAGCAACAGATAATGCCAACTTCCTTTTCATCTGTGGTTGTGAGACCAGAAAACAAGTTCAACCAGGTTTTGACGTCATCTGCTTTGGCATCATACATCTTAAAACTCATGGGTTATCAATTAAATCTGCCTCAGCACCGGTGCCTCTCGTCTGTCTCTGTCCATTCCATAACTGATCAGTGGAAACTGAATGGTTTCATTACCACACTTTCATCACGTTATCTTACCTTCCATCAGGTTGTACAGGTTGCAGTAGTTGGTGCCATGGTCTTTAATGGCATACCAGGTCTCAGAGATGGACATGGCCTACATACGGAGATACAAGTCTGTGTTAAATAAAAGACAATGCTGAGCAACAGTAAAAAGAATAAGGACAGATACCATGAAAGGAATAACAAGAGTTTGAGACAGAGGAAACAGCTGGTGACTGAAATAGCGAGAGGAAGGAGGTATGTGAGGAGAGAAAGTGGTACAGCGAGGACGGAGCTCAGACTGAGAAAAAACGCTGCCTTCATTTGAGGTCAGGCGTCAGATGACAATGGACATTTAGTTTGGTTTTCCAGAAACTGTGAGATAATGACTCAGGAGAGTGAAAACCTACCGAAACGTGACAGCAAGCGAAGAAGTGATAGGAGACCAGCCGGAAGTTGATGTCTTCCACATAGCTCTTAAAGGGAGTGGTGTGTTTGGCTGCTATAAAGTGGACAGAGGCAGACTGCAGCTGCAGAGAGATCGAACCATGTTTGGTTAAAAACCAGTGACATAAATATGCCTATATATTTCCTTTGTTGTTTTTAATGATCAAACTCAAAGTGACATGGAATTATATGAACTTAGTTTCGGTAAAACTCCTCAGCTAGGCAGGCCTCTTTATCCATTCCATCTCAGCCTCCTTTCTGCCATCACAAATTATAATTTAACAATAATACATCATATAAATGCTTGCCAAAGTAAAATAACAGAAAAGAAAAAAAAATAAATAAATAAATAACCAAATAAATAAATATAAATAATAAAATAAATGTGATCCTAAAATAAAACAATTAAAGCTGCAAGCAGCGTTGAGCGGGCCCTCACCCCCATGAGTGCCTCGGGTTCAGCGAGAGCTGTATCGCACTCCAGCTGACACGACTCTGGAGTTATCAATGCAAACATCAAAAAGGTGACGCGTCGAAAATATCTCACAAAGTTTGGTTCAGGTGTCAGTTACTTAATTCAAAGTGTCTGACTTCCAGTTGGGTTTAGGGTATAATATATAATATACTGTATATACTTGTGAATTTTGGGACAGACCTGACCATGTCTTGTCCGTTTACATGGACTTCCTTTTTCATGGCGAGACATCAATTCAGTGCCATGCCATGGACACACTGTTTGATCAATCAAAAAAAGCTTCACAATTTAACATCGCAAGGCTCTTAAGATTGCGCTGCCCACATTTGAAGTCAATCAAGTTAAAGATCTAGGAGGAGTTTGTTAAAGTATGGAGCCTGTAATCGGGGAAACGCTTGTAAATAATTCAAAATGTCCAACTTCCTGTTGGGTTTAGGGCATGGCTCCAAGAGCGTTATTTTTAAGTCTAGAGATGATACATCAGCCCCCCAAATTTCGTACAGCTACAGGGGTGCTATTGAGCTATTTTACCACAACCACACTGCGCAGCCATATTAGATAACAGAGAATACCCCTTCTGACATGCGTGGCAAGTTTTCTGAGGTTTTAAGCATCCCTAGCCATGTGAAAGCAAAAAAATCTCACTAAGACCATTTTTCCATTCCCTAAGGTGCTCTGTGTTATAAACCTAAAATTGAGGCATTGGGGGTAAAGTTTGAAACATGTCCTTTCCTGATGCCAGTAGGTGGTACTATCACTATGACTAAATATTGACATGTAAGACTCTAAGGGGTTGACATGTGAAATTTGGAACAGATCTGACCATGCTTAGCCAATTTTTCATGGCGAAACATCAAAATTCAACGCCATGGACATGCTGTTTGAGCAATCAAAAAAAGCTTCACAATTTAACATTGCAAGGTTCTTAAGATGTTGTTACCCACATTTGAAGTCGATCGGGTTAAAGCTCTAGAAGGAGTTTGTTAAAGTATGGAGCCTGTAATCGGGGAAAACGCTTGCTGTTGGGTTTAGGGCATGGCTCCAAGAGGCTTATTTTTAAGTCTGGAGAAAATACATCGGTTACTCAAGTTTGGTTCGGCTAGGTGCAACGTACGGCAGGGGCTGCTTTTTTAAAATTTTGCAAGGAGCGCTAAGCCAATTTTCCACAACCATGCCCCCAAACCATATTAGACAATAAAAAACAATACTTTTGATGTGCATGCCAAGTCTGGTGAAGTTTCGAGCATTCCTAGCCATGTGAAGGCTAAAAAGCCTTTAGGGGACGCTATAGAGACAACGTGCAATCCAAAGTCCCAAAAATGACATCAAATACAAATATTACCAATTTGATTGTGGCTGCAAAGTTTTGCGGCTCTTTGAGCATCCTAAAGGCCTCAAACACCTGTTTAAAATATTGACGCAGCCAATGACGCAGGAAGTGCAAAAAGGCTGACTTCCTGTTGAGCAAAATCTCATTACAAAGATCACATTTCTGCTTTTTTTAATAAGAGCAATAATCCCACCAAATATCATGAAGATCAAAGAAACTTTTTCCGAAACACATTGTTTGTTTAGGGGCGCTATTGAGTGCACTGGCCTCGCCCCAACCCAGTCACTGCAGAACATTGGCTCTCCCACCAGTCCTGAGGTGTGTGCAAATTTTCGTGTGGATTCGAGTATGCTAAAACAATGAAAAATTTGTTTTTTTATTAATGGTGAAACACTAAAATTCAACGTCACGCCGTGCCCATGCCGTTTGAGTAATCAAAAAAAGCTTCGCAATTTAACATCACAAGGTTCTTAAGATGGCGCTACCCACATTTGAAGTTGATCGTGTTAAAGTTCTAGGAGGAGTTTGTTAAAGTATGGAGAATATAAACGGGGTATAATTTCGTAAATAATTCAAAATGGCCAACTTCTTGTTGGGTTTAGCGTATGGCTCCAAGAGACTTATTTTTAAGTCTAGAGATGATACATCGGTCTCTCACATTTCATACAGCTAGGCACACTGTAGGGGCTGCTTTGTTGAAATTTTGCGCTATTGAGCCAATTTTCCACAACCACGCCCCCGAACCATATCAGCCATTACAAAACAACCCCTGAGGAGCGTGCCAAGTTTCATGAGGCTTTGGTTATCCCTTGCCATGTGACAGCTTAAAAGGCTTTAGGGGGCGCTATAGAGCCAATGTGCAACCCTCAATCTTAAAAATGACATCAGATTGAAACATTACCAGTTCGAGTCTGGCTGCAATGTTTTGTGGCTCTCTGAGCATCCTAAAGGCCTCAAAAATGACTTAATCTGGGAGGAAAAAAAACAATAATCTGAGCAAAAACAATAGGTTCCTTGCACTTTGTGCTAGGACACCGTTGGTGCCCTTGCACTTTCGTGCTTGGGCCCTAATAAAATAACACTTCCAGTGCTGTCAGTAATCACAATACCAAGTGATTCCAAACTTTTTAACAATGTGGACTGCTGCCGGCCATGGTGGAGTAGGAGGTGGGGTGCAGTTGGTTGAGCATTGGGACCAGCGCACACGTAGAAACTATCATTTGGGTTGTGTTGTTACTGTAGTTGAACCAATATCAGACCATGTCATAGTCAACTGAGTCACTCTCAGTACATTTCAATGGTAGGTAGCTGGTAGAATTAGTGAACTAAAATACAACTAGATTTTAAATAAATTTATTTAGTATAAATTTGCGATTTATCATTAAATGGACCATCTTCATTGGTGCACAATACCAAAAAAATGTGCCATTAATCATGACCATAAAGTCATTGCTACACAGACAAGCTGTGGGCCCTGAAGCTGGTTCATCACACGGGCTATCTTTGCCTGTTTGGTAAACCCGCTTTGAATAAGCCAGCAAGACTAAGGGCTCTGTCTCCCTGCCTGCTCAAATCCAGCACTAGAACAAACGTATTCTTTAAGCAATCTTCCTCATGTGCAAGTCTATTTATGAGTATGAGTACTGAGCACTTGCACTGAGCTGGGAGGAGAGGTGCAGTGCAATTCTGCTTTTGGCATGAAATTGAATTTGCGCAGAAATCTGCTCAGTCCCGGCTTTATTGCAGACGTTGGGCCACCTTCGTGTCTTTATGGTGCATTCCAGACAACTCAGAACTCGAAAATGTCTTAAGCGCATTCTGATTCATCAGAATCAGAATGCGCTTTATTGTCAAGTAGTTATGAGGAATTTGCTTTGGAGATAATGTGCTACATATAGACAAACATACAGATCATAAATAAATAAATGTAGAAATATATAAATATGGAATAGTGTAGTGGGACAACAGTGTGGATTTTGCATTTTATGGTAAATCAATTTGGAGCTACTCCAAATTCGTCTTTTCCTCTCCCAGAGAGGAGCAGGGGGGTTAAAGATCAACTTTCAACAGACTGCTGAAGAGACCTCAACGTAAGGGGGGTGGAAAAGTTGCTTTCTCTAAGTGCTATTCAAGAGCGGTTGATCGTAAAACTGGTGATTCCGAAGCTGATAACGCGGTGCCGGACTGTTAAACTGACAAAAGGGAAATTAACCAGAGATTACAAACAGCCTATCAGAACTCTCCTTGGAGGGGGGCACGAAATCCTATACTGCCCCCCCCCCCACACACACACACACACACGTAACCATGCCAACTGACCTTGCTCTGTGTTCCATTACCCCATCAAAGAGATCTCCTTGTCACACCCACTTGTGACATAATCCAGGACAGCCGAACTTTAAATAAACAACGACTGCAGTCTCCAAAGACCCCAAAGCATTAACTGTTTAATTAAATCTTTTAGTTCTTGATTACGTTTGCCTCTATTTGAGTAGTTATGTTACCATGTTGTTGCTATCTGTTGTTGATATTAGTGCTGAAAAGAATCTAAATAAGTTACTTTTGCAGTGTTTTTATTTTCAGCAAGATTAAGGACAACCCTTCATTTTATGTGTAACCAATGCTTGTTCACAATACTTTCTCACACAATTCCTTTAGAAATGATGATAAAGAAATGTCATACTATACTCTATTAATTATTCAGCTTGAATTTAAGGCTGAATAACTAAATTCCCCAGTTCCTAAGGAAAGGTTGTTTTGGATTAATCTAAGCTTTCCTCATGTAACCTGAGCTCCCCCAAGTTCTCTGCTCTTCTCTTCTCCTCGTGCTCTGGTCTTCCGCTCTGCTCTCTGGACGCTTCGGCACGCGTCCGGCGTGCCTCTCCCGGCAACACCCTAAGAGTTCGACCAGCGCAACGAGGCCTTTGTTCACTTGAAACTGCACACGCGAAGTGCCACGACATCGATTTGCCCCTCAGTACCAGCAACTGTACTTGTTTATTTATTTATTTTTATTATTTATTTTTTTCCTTTCTTTTGTTTTGTTAAAGTTATCAGTCCGTTAAGTTACACTGGTCTAATTCAGGAACGACCAAGTTCCCTTTTTAATCTTTTTCGTCGAGCCAACTTCACCGAGGTCAGACCAATCCACGTGGTCTCGCCAGCGGCAACGAAGGAAACCTGAAAACAGCCGAATTTCCAGACCGAGGACGGCCAACCCTTGAGGTTTTTCTTCAGACACGGAGAACTCCGGAGAATCCCTAGCAAAAAGCCAGGATCGGGCAGCTAGTGTGGGACCCGTGCAACAGGCCAAAGCAGGCCGTCAACAAGCAGTAAGACCAAAACCCTACATTCTGTGGTCAGTGACGTCCAATAGTTGCTAATCCATTTTTCTTTAGTCCAGCATATGGAATCTTTATACCCCTAGACAGATTTAACCGAGTTATCATCTAATTGCACTCGTTAGTTGCCGTATGAGTCAAATGCTTCCCACAATCGAACCTCCATTCTCATTATTCAACCATTGTTTATTGCCATGATGTATTTAACCACCCTTTTATATCGCTTTAGTTAGTTAATAAATTCACTGTAATCAAGGAACTGTGTGTGTTGACTATTTCCACATCCCTGCCAAGAGAATTGACCCTTTAGATATGAGACTAACTGACTGATTTAAGATAATTTAGCGATTATTAACTAACTGATAGAGAGAAGTATCCATGACATTCCATCAAACTCATTTTTGACAGCTATTTCCGGTCCCGCCCCAACCGGAAATATGTCTGTATGTAACTGATAAGAGGGGGTGCATCCGGTCCCACCCCAACCGGAAATATGTCTGTATGTAACTGATAAGAGGGGGTGCATCCTGTCCCACCCCAGCCGGAAATATGTCTGTATGTAACTGATAAGAGGGGGTGCATCCTGTCCCACCCCAGCCGGAAATATGTCTGTATGTAACTGATAAGAGGGTTGCGTACATCCTTCCATTGTGTGTTTTTCATTGATTTAAAGACTTTATTAAGTAATACAACTTGAATGAATTAACTAGGAGGTGTTTGTGACAATAAATTTATCATTAAAAAAAAAGTATAGCAGTGAGTTATAAGTAAAAGGAGGAATCTCCGGGGCCAGCAAAGGATCAGTAGGAGGTTTCTTTGGAATCAAGTCAGTCTTTATTATTAAACAAGTGAAGAATAAATTGAAATAATGACAGTAAAGCAGTAAAATGGTATAACGGTGAGTAAAAATTAAGCAGCATTATAAATTACCTTCAACAGCATGCAGCAAAATAAGAGTGAGTTCCAAAATTAAACTTTGTAAAATCTTTGCTAAAGCTTTGTGTGACAAACTTACCATCATTAAAGAACTAAAGAATAAGATGAAATAATTACAGTAAAATAGTATAACAGTGAGTTAAAATTAAACAGCATTTTTTAATTACCTTCAAAATCTTTGCTAAAGCTTTGTGTGACAAACTTACCATCAGTAAACAAGTGAAGAATAAATTGAAATAATGACAGTAAAGCAGTAAAATGGTATAACGGTGAATAAAAATTAAACAGCATTACAAATTACCTTCAACAGCATGCAGCAAAATAAGAGAGTGTTCCAAATTACTTTGCTATTGCTTTGTCTTACAAACTTGCCATCATTATCACTCCAAAGCTGTAGCCTAGTCTTAAACTTGTGAGTCTTAAAACTTTAATCCTTCTAGAGTCTGTGTTCCTTCTTCTGGGTCCTCTCTCTTTCTGGTGTAGCATAGGCTGTGGGGTGAATTGAGGAATGTGCTCCACCCCCCCGCACCTCCCTCTGTTTTCTCAACGAGTCGTGTTGGGGCACCTGTTAAACCCTTCCTCTGTTTTCTCAACGAGTCGTGTTGGGGAGTCGTGTAAACCCTCCCTCTGTTTTCTCAATGATGCGTGTTGTGTGTTTAGCTGCCATCCTCAGGTAATCTTGTAGACCAGTTGTTAACTTTGGTTATCTATAACCCAGACTCCGGATGTTAAAAAAAACGGTCTGGTTTTATCAGACAGAGTTCGTGAGTTCGTTTTTGAAACAGGAAGCTATTTTTATCAGCCGGAGACAAGAGTTTGGAACTAAATAATAATCTAGTTGTACCAGAAGTAAGGGCCCCAACCCCACATGCAGAGCAGCACTCGTGTGTTTGTTTGTTTTTTGTTTTTGTTTTTTTTGTTTTTTCTTACTTCTATAAGTACCCTACCAGAAATCCTGAGGTCTTCACACTAGTGACCTGAAACCAGAGCGATGACCCTTCAAAGAGAACACGGTACGCATTCAGCCTTTCCTCCGCAACTAAAGAAATAGCAAAAATCGACACTTTGTATTTTCATTCCTGCGTGTTTTCAATTAACAGTTTTTGACTTGATCGACAATGGCCTTCATTCAACCGAATATCAACTTGAAGGTAAGAGGGCCTTCTATGTACTAGAGTGAAATAGAAATGTTCTAAATTTTAAAGTGTACTATCCTGATGTGTATTTTGTATATTGTTTTTACAGATTTGTACTCAGGCGAGGAAATAGGTTCTACAAGGGAGAATGGCATTCCATCAGAGCAGGTTGTAGATCTAACAGGAGAAGTCGGTAAGTAAGGTTACCTTAACTTTTAATCAGTGTGTAGGTTTTATTTATTTATTTACAAACTTTTACGCAGATGTGGTAACAGTACTCTTTTCTTTCATTACACCCGCAGATGGTGCGAGCGATTGTGAACGGTACTTTATGCAGGGTCTCTCCCCTACCATTTACGAGGAGAACGGTCCGGTTCCGGAATCGGATCAGCCCTCGGCTTCGGTACCGCAAGCGTACATAACACCGGGGTCCCCGGAACACGATGAGCCGGATGTGTCCCCGGAATCACCCGTCGATGATGTAGAGCGCTCCAGTCAGGCCGCAGATGGGAGGTCACGTAACGGATCACTGGTAGAAGCGCGGGGACTGACAGCGGAGGAAATCATTCATCCGGACCCGGCAGAACCGTGTACGCCGCTGAATCAGACTGAGCCTATACCGAACAACGGACCTCGGAAAAGGGAACACCGTAGAAGGCTCATTTCAACCAGCAGTAGCAGGAGCAGTAGTAGGAGCAGCAGTAAGTAAATTGTTATAACGCTCTAAAACCATTAACCTAGCAAATATGCAGTCATAAAAAAAAGTATAGCCTATATACACAGTTTCCCGTGATACCATGTTGCTGATTATTAGGCTATACAATTAATGAGTTAAAAGTATTCCACACTATTTTCTCAAATACAACAGCATGTCAAATGTTCTATGCAGAAAGTAGTCTTATGAGTTAACCTGACTCTAAAAGCTATTTTGCTTCTTTTTCATAAAGTAGGCTATTACTGTGGTGTTTGTTCTTCTACAGTGTTTTGGTACTGATGTCTGACATTCAGGGTATTTAGTTACAAGATAATGTAAGAATTAAAAAAAAAACTAGTTTGCTTGTTTGCTATAAAGTATTAATGTAGTGATTTGTAGGGGTGATGCCTGACTTTCTGTATTAAAATACACAAAAGAGGTTAAAGTGTCTTTGTTTTTGTGTCCCTCCAGCAAACAGACCCCGACGATCCGTGAGAGGCTGTCAGAATTGCTGTCGGACTGCCCATGAACAACTAGTTTTAATGAGTAATGCTTTCCGACTAATGGGTGAAATGCTGGCTGTCTACAGTGATCATAATTAGTAAGGTGATTTATCTGAATTTGTTTTAAATGATTTTTTTTGTTTGTTTCATTGGGTAATTGTTTTTATTGTTGATTTTCACTTGCAATAGTTAGATAAACGTGTTTATCGTGTTTTTTATAGTGTCTGTTTTAAGGTTTAAGTGTGTTTTGATTTTATGATAATGGATGAAAACAAACCGTTAGGGCTTAGGCAGAGTTTATCAGACGAGGTAGATCAACATTATCAGAATGAGTCAAACTTTCAAAATGGTATAACTGAAAATAGTGTAATTGAAAACGAGACCTCCTCCAGTCAGTTCTTAGATCCGTTACACGCTATAAATCAAGCTCTCGTTGATCTGGAACGCTTAGAAAATGAAATACCAACTGCTTTATTAGATGAAATCAACCAAATGAATGAACCCTTTCACCAAAACAACATCCCCTCTTTACCCGAACCCGAGCATATTCCTGTCTTAAACTCATCTGTGTCTCCAGACCTCTTGATTCAAATACAAAATGCTCTCTCCGAGCTTGAAAATAATGCAATCCCTGCCTTAAACCCCTCTACATCCTCGACCTATCAGACCCCCATTAACTCCCCCCTCATGGAGCAGGTAGCCAACACTCCTCCCTTGCAACAGCAAGGGGGCAGCGTGTCTCAAAATAATGACCCTGTGGCACCTCAAGCAAGAGTCATATCACGACATAGATTCTGTAATTATGAAATACGTCAGGTGTTGCGCTTTCCTTCTCCAACCAATGCAGAGGGTGTAGTGGATTATGCTCAGTTTTACAATGGTACACTGGAGCAGGTAGATGCGATTTTACAACAAGCCTTGTCACACAGGAGACCCCAAGATGTGGTGCAGTTGGAGCTAAGAGGTGAAAATCTCCGTAATAATGTATCAGTTATCTTACAGGATGGTGATGTTGACAATTTAGCAGGTTTTGAAAGACTTTTGCTTCGCATAGTACAATCCAATTGGACCATTATGACAGATGGTGATCTAGAACTGGTTCTCCAAGTGATCACCTGCCCTACAGGCGCGGGTAAAAGAGCAATGGTGGATAAAATGTTACAATGCGAAATCTTAAAAAAAAAACAACGCTTTCTGTACATTGTAGAAAACGAGGGGAATCAGTTGTGTTTCGCCGTCTGTCTGGCTCATCTTCTACATCCCCTCCTCAACGATAGACAGGCTCTTGAATGCGGCAGAGAGATTCAAAACAAAGTGGGAATGGATGATCAGACACCTGTAGCCTTAAGCGACATCACGCGATTTGAACGTGCTTTGGACTGCAAAATTGTAGTGTTTTATAGAGGAGACGACGATAGGTCCCTCTGTAAATTCATGACCAAAAGCCCAAGACAGAGTAAAACCCTATTTTTGTTTCTCTTTCAGAACCACTACTATGGTATAAAAAATCTAAAGGCCTTTCTGGGTTCCCCATATCTGTGTGAGTACTGTTACACAGGGTACAACGGTGTGCTGAGTCACCGATGCCCTGCTCATTGTTCCGTTTGCTTTGACCCTACCTGTAATCAGAAGGGGTTCCAGCCTATTGTGTGTAAAGAGTAACAGGACATGTCGTTCAGAATTCTGTCTGACAAAGCACAAAGAGCCTACAGAGAGGCCCAGAGCCAAAAAATTAGCCAGCACGTGCTCGTTGTACAAAAAATGTAACAAATGTGCACAGCTTTACTACTCAGCGATGAGTGGTGAAGGTAAACCACACACATGTCCTGCGGTGAAGTGTAAAATCTGTGGTGAGAAGTTGACCTCTGACGTTACAGATAAGAGGGAGATGCACCAATGCTACATCCAGACACTACCACCTGAAACAAAACACACAGAAAAATTGGTGTTTTATGATTTTGAAACATACGTCAATGAAAATGGCGTTCACATACCCTTTTTGGTGTGTACAAAAACGTTAGATGGCAAAACATGGAGCTCTCAAGGCAGAAATTGTGCCAACGAGTTTCGAGACGCCCTCTGTACAAAAATGCTGTGTTTATTGCTCACAATGCTCGAGGTTTTGACTCCTACCTACTCCTCAACGCCATGCTTGAACAAGCATTAAAACCCTCTTTGATTTTGCAAGGTTCAAAAGTCATCTGTATGACAGATCCTGATTTTAATCAAAAATACATTGACTCACTGTCCTTTCTTTCCATGCGTTTAGCCGATATGCCAAAAGCTCTCGGTTTTGATGACAGAATTAAAGGCTATTTTCCCCATAATTTTAGCTCACCTGCCCATTTGACCTACACAGGTCCCTACCCGGAGCCAAAAATGTACGGTACAGAACGCATGACTACGGTACAGCTGAAAGACTTTAACACCTGGTACGAGACGGCGCGCCGCGGTACATTTGATTTCATGAGAGAGGTCCGCCTCTATTGTGAAAACGATGTTGAGATTCTCGCAGAGGGATGCAAGCTGTTCAGAAAACAGTATATTGATGAAACAGCGGTTGACCCTTTTAGCCGCGCGACTATAGCATCTGCATGCATGAAAGTGTTTGTGACCAACTTCCTTCCTCCTAAAAGTTTGGCCATCCCCGACCCCAATAACTACACACGCCAGTTCAAAACGTATTCGAACGCAGGCGTTCAGTGGTTGCAATGGGTGGCTAGCACCGAAAACATCTTCATTCAACATGCTTTAAATGAGGGGGAAAAACAACTAGGAAAATACTTTGTAGATGGTTTTGCAGAGATCCAAGGTGTGAAATATGTATGGGGGGTTTCTGGGATGTTTTTTCCATGGCTGTCCGAGTTGTTTCAAAGCTCATGAGACCAATCCTTTGACCGGCCACCCTTTTGAGGAGTTGCATGCGAGGAGCGAGGAGAAATTACGTGAGTTACAGGCCATCCACAATGCTAAAGTGATTGTCATGAGAGAGCACACATGGACCGAGATGAAAAAATCACATCAGGGGTTAAAAGATTTTCTCAAACAGTATAAAGCTCCTCAACCTCTCTCACCCCGCGAAGCTTTGAGACGGCTTGACCTGGGTAATTACATGGGAGATTTGACTGATGAGTTAGATGGTGATAGCATAAAAGAATTCGCGGCCGCGGGTCCTAAAAGTTATGCGTACCAGACTCGTAACAACAAAGTAGTACTTCGTGTAAAGGGTATCACTCAAACGCATGATTGTTGTGAACAAGTTAACTTTAACAGTGTCAAACAGTTGGTGGAGAATTATGTGCTAAACTCTGATGATGGGGGTGTAATTGAAACACCTCAGCACAATATTGTACGAGATAAAAGGGGGTTTTTCCTTAGAAACTCATCATTCCAGAAAAAGTTTAGAGTGGTGTATGACAAGAGACGGTTACTGAGCCAAGGTCAAACCCTGCCTTTTGGCTATTGAAGAAAAAAAAATGTTTTCATCCAATGAAATTGAGTTTGACCCTAGACTAAGAACACCTTTCTCCTGTCAAATTGTGGGGCCAAGCGGGTCCGGTAAAACTTATTTTGTAAAGTCTGTGTTGGAATCCTGTAATCATGTCATCGACAACATGCCTAGTAATATTGTTTGGATTTTTACTTCTTATCAACCGATGTACACTGAACTGCAGCAGAAGAATAAAAAGATCAAATTTGTTGAAGGATTGCCTGATTCTTTTGACGATGAAATTCTATTCCCACCTGATCAAGATCATCTTATAATTTTGGATGATGTCATTTTCCAGGCCTCTGATCACCCTGAAGTTGTGAAAATTTTCACACAGTACAGGCACCACAAAAAAATGAGTGTCATCATGTTGACTCAAAATGTATTTCACCGTGGAAAGCACAGTAGGACAATTAGTTTAAATAGTAACTATTTGGTTTTGTTTAAAAACCCTCGAGATAGATTACAGATGAGTATATTAGCTCAACAAATATTTCCTGGACGAAAAGCCTTTTTCTTAGAAAGTTTTGAAGATGCTACCAAAGATCCTCACGGGTATTTAATCTTGGACCTCACACCTAGTTGCCCAGAAACTTACAGACTAAGATCAGGAGTACTACCCCACCAGTGGCCCGTTGTCTATCTTCCCAAATCAAAGTCCTGATCCAACATGTCAGCACGTTTAAAAAGGAATGCGCCTTTACTGAGGGCTTTATGTCACGCCACGCCTCAAAAGCGTAAAGATATTCTCAACAATTGCTCATCGGACTTTCTTCAGTCTTTGTGTGAACTCTCTTTGAATCTTTTAAAAGGAAACATTCCTATGACCTCAGCTCAATATAACAAACTCAAAAAACAAAAGAAAATTATAAGGTTGCTGGCTAATAAAAAAACAAGTCTTAAAACCAAACATAAGGCTCTGACAAAACAGTCTGGAGGCTTTCTGTTACCTCTTCTTTCAACAATCCTTCCTGTCATTTTGGGAGGGCTAATTAATAGATAAATCATGAGTCAGAAAATGTTTTTGGTGACGCCTCAGCAACTAAACCGGCTGAATCATTCTGTACCATCTGCATCCAACGCTGAAATAATGAGACATACGGTAGAAAATGATTTGGATGAAAAAATGAGGGCAATACTAAACGAGGATGGTATGAACGCTTATGAAAAAATTAAGAAATACAATGCCCTGCTGCAAAGATACCTAGCTCTGGTCAAACAAGGAGAGAAGGAAGAACGCCACATTACTCTGACAGTAGCTAAAGATTCTGAGGCACTGAAGCAGCGAGTAGAAGGAGGAGAAGAAGAAGAAGAAGACAAGAAACTGGATGAAACAGCAAGGGAGGTTGTACAAAACTTGCCGGCTCGCTATCGTAACAATGCACAGTACATCATAAAGAAATTAACCAAGAGCCGAGGTGGGTGGACTCCCAGGGGAGAGTTTGTGTATAACGGAGATGTTGTGAAAGGTTCACACCTGCTTGACTTGTTTAAAAGTCTGACCGTCTCCCTTAAAAAATCCCAGCCTCCTAAGGGATGGACAGGTTTTTTGAATACTTTGTCAGAACTCAACATCCCTTTATCAATGATGAGCAACCCTCAAGCTCGAGAGCAATATAGGCAACTTCAAACGGTAGGACCCCGGGAAGATGAGGAGGAGGTGATGTCCCTGCCGATAAAGAGGGGAAGAAGGAAAAAGCAGACACCCCGTGCCCCTCGCAGGGATGGAGAGGATGATGAGACACAGCCCTTACTATTTAAGAAGGGAAGAAAACACAGACGAGCATCTTTAACCCCCCAGTGGGAAGAGGTGGACGCCTCGCCACCCTCAAGAAGAGAAAAAAGAAAGAAACTCACCCCCCTTGCTCCACGATGGCTTAATTTTAACCCATAATAAAAACAATTCAAGCTAAAGTTATTTGTCTCAAGATTCATCTTTATTTATAACTTATAACAGTCTTTGAACATTTGTAAAGAACAAACTGTGTGGTGAAAAGATGCGGCTCTTTGTTGCCTCATACAACGTTGATATTTTTTCACAAAATTGGATACCATAGAATCATTTCTTGTAAAATCATCATGATACAAAGACAGCACATTCTCAAAAGATAGACCGCAGGCTCGATGACACAAATAGAACACACAATGCTGACCACATGTGGTAGACAGTGTATGCTGAAACTGATGTGTATGATATGAAATGGTTTCACAGCGTTTTTTTAAAAATTCCAAGATACTTTTGGGGTAATGTGAAAACTCTGGTGAGAATCCAAAAGAATCAAAAAAGCTAGCTTTCTGACCTTCCTCAAGAGTGAGCGCCAGCCAGTGCTCCCCAGGCTCGTGTGCAGGGTGGGTGTTAACTATCATATAAGCAGGTAGTCTAAAGGACTGTCTCAGTAAAGGTAACTGATCCGAAGCCCACACGCCACAAAAGGAATCTCCAAGTAAATGTCGCAATATTCCTTCCAATTCATGGTTGTTCATATTGCTTTAGTAATAGTCCACCAACACTTGTCGTTTTGAATTTATTTCCAGAATAGATTCGTAACACGCGTAAACAATGAGAGTTGTGGTATGAGGTAAGGGCACTCGGAATCTCATTTCAAGTCTTAAACTCCCGTTGGAAATGGTTGACAAAGCGTCGCTGTCTTCACTGGCATTGAGGTTGAAAACAAACAAAGAGTAACCTTGCTGAAATTCTTCCCGGTTGATGCTCAGAGGTAAATCTTTTAGATGTCTCCCTGTGGCGGTAAACATATTATAAAATTCTCGGACAGACAACCCGTGGTTAAATTGAGGCTGGAAAGCTTTGGCTGGGACTTGTCTCCCGTCCTGACACAATGCCATGTATTCTACATCATTGTGTATAAAATTGAAGGTGACAGGTCTCTCTTTCCTGTGAAGGCTTCGTGGTTTACCATGGCAATAACTAGATATTTAGGTAACGTTCCTAGGAAGAGATTTTCTTGGTTGCATATCCGTGAATTCGCGGGTATAGAATAGGTTTTGACATTCACACGGGATAAGGGGTAGAGGGCATTGCCCCTCATTAAGGCCGATGCATGACCTAATCGCACTGCTGGGGATACAGTGACTTTCTTAACAAACAGAGAGCCCCCAGTATTTTTAATCTGTAAGTACTGGCTGCCCCAGCCATGAGAGAAAAGGCATCGCTAGCCCTGGTTAGCTTAATTCTTAAATCCACAGAGTTCAGGAGAAGCCTCTCGCTGAAAAAAATGTCACTATGAAGAGGGCCCAACAGGTGTACCTCCTTAGATTCTTCACTGAATTGAGCTCTCTGTACTAATCCTTTGTTTGGCCCATCATCTATCACCACTGAGTCCATAGACCCCGCTGTGTCTTTGTAAAATAATCCGGCGGTGAACTGGCTTTTTAGAGTATCTTCAGAATAGTTGAGCAGGGTTTCGATCATTGCTCTGTAGGGGTGCGTAGCGCTGGACTGTGAAATCAGTCTATCTCCCAAAATAACGTCGCATTGGCTGAAGATTGTATTTAGGGGATAATTGATGAGACCCACAGAGGCATCATCAGCCAGGTCTGATCCATCCGCATTCGTAATTTTCAAACGCAGGTGTAACAGGGTGTCGTTCAAATCCAAATATTTTTCCCCGTCACCGGGGATAAAGAATTCAACGGGACCTCCATCAGTAATGGCTGACAGAGGCATGACTTCTGTGTAAATCTTTTCATCGATAGAGAGCTGTGTCATAGGAGCTGAAAATAAATCCAATTCCCCCATAGTGCATTCGGCCGATTTGTGATGTAAAAGAGCCATCTTTTCTAAAATATATCAGAGGCCCTTCTGCTAGTGTGCTTCCTCTTGGTCTTACTTTTTTCAACTGATCTTTTTCTTTTTGTATGCCCTGCTTTTACACGCCGCCCTGGCGGTCTCTTCCTTGCTCTTCGAGCCAACACCATCATGCTGCCTGATCCTTCTTGAACACCTTGGGCCGAGCGATCACCTAATTTACCAACGGCGTGGGTTATCACCTCTGAGGCTATGTTTTTAGCGGCTGATTTAAGATGAGGCTTAGCAATGGCAAAACCTCTTTTCATCAGCGGTGCAACAAAACGAAATAATTTTGAGAATATAGACCCTATGCCTCTCCCGTACATCACGGGAGCCCCGCTAAAACCAGGGAGAGCACCCCCTACTTGATTTTCATAATAGCTCACAAAACGGTGAGGATCGCGGGTATGATGTATCATTTTGTCACAGAAGATGCAAAGTTTTTTGAAGGTCTAAAATGGAGTTTCACAATAGTCTTTCCAAAAGTAAACTTCACCGGTGTATTTTGATCCGTTTTAATCTCTATGTGAATGTTTTCAATGTGATTCTTGATCACTGGAAGGTAGCAGGGGGGATTAAAATATTGTGTGATGACGTCCCCGTATGTTCCTTGTATATCGATCGTTCTCAAGAGCGGAGCGTATGTATCGCCAACCAGCTGATGTCGAACCAGATCACTGTAGACATATAGATGGGACATACCAGCTTTTATATCTGCTGGGTAGGGTGCCATCCTCTGATTGAACTGTAACCATTTCCCCGGTTCAAACCCCAACATGTAAGCAACAGGAGGATAAAAACGGAGGTGAAATTGCCCCCCTGCCTGAAATTCAAATCTCTTTTGAATGGTACTAAAGAGAAAATAAATATCGGAGCCAATTTTTCTAAGAAATGCATGCAGCTCGAGCCTGAGCTGTTCTATGTTGTGATAATATCCTCCCCTAAACCTCTGACGGTGGACCTCACTGTCTGACTCTCCTTCTGAGGGTTTATTCCTCCAATCAAAGTAGGCATCCCCATTAGATATGTTAAACCAGGTATGCGGATATGAAATCTCTGTCAAGGCCACTTGCCACCGTCCCTCTAAATTAAGATGCTGTGCTAAATCTACATGGTAGCTAGAGCTCGTATTATTTTTAAATACTTCGAGACTGGCGTTGGAAGGTAAAGTCACGTAAAACCCCTCTCCGGAGGCTTGATCCATGTTGTAATGACTACAAATCAAATGTATCTGTTTTTTATATATTTTTTAGGTCTCTTGCTTTGACCCAGCTGTTAAACTTCTCAGGCCAGTTTTTCCAGCGCACCAGCATTTCTTTTCTCCCCCTGATACTACGTTCCTCTAAGATTTCTGCAACCGGAAATGCTTTGTCCTTAGAAATCAAAACTTTCTGCAATTCCGCTTCATAGAATGTACCCTGTATAGGTCTCCGTCATAATCATTCAGTTTATAAACGGGGGGTTGACGAGGAATGCATTCTGTCACTGTAAAAAGTTCATCTGTATAACTCTGTTGATATTTTTTATCAAACACTCCTCTCAGTTTTGATATTCTTACCAAATCCCCTACATTAAATTTCATCTTTAAATCATTTTTGCGCCGAATAGGAAATGTACCGTACAGGTTTTCAAACACTTGAGAGGTATTTTCTGACGTGACCTGCATAGGCGTCATTTTATACTTTTATGATAGCTATTATTATAGCTTTCAAGCAATTTCTGTAAGACATCCAAGTATCTACGGGTGTTTGTAGCTGTAAAAAACCTCCACATTCGCGTTTTTAGCGTACGGTTAAACCTTTCAACCACTGACGCTTTTAAGTCACTGGCCGTTGCAAAATGATTAATACCTTGTTTTGTCATTAATCTTTCAAAAGTCTTGTTAAAGAATTCTTTACCCGCATCCGTTTGTAACTTTTCAGGGTTCCGGCTGTCTTTTAAAATAGACTCAAATGCCTTAGAGACCTCCACCCCTGTTTTTTTCTTCAAGGGTCTAGCATATGCCCGTTTGGAAAAAACATCAATTACTGTTAATAAATAATTAAAGCCATCATTGTGTTCAGCCAAAGCCTGCATATCGCAAAGATCCGCCTGAAACTGATTTAGGGGTCGTGGTACAAAAACTCTATTTCTTACAAAATGTATCCTGGCAGGTTTATGCAAAGTATATGAATCCTGCTCAGATAAAAAATCTTTGACGCATTCTACATTTACTTTTTTTCCCATTTCATCCTGTAACGCTCTATGGAGTCTGTCTACTCCGCCAAAACTAGCCGGATGTGATGGATTATAATACACTTTTTTCATAATTCGTTTTTCAGACATGTTTCCTGCTGCTCTCTTTGAGGGTATTTGAAAACAACAACGGGATACAAGAGTCTTTATGATTTTTTTTATTATTAGTTTTCACAAACATCATCCTCTCAACACAGTCAATGTTAATTTCAATACACTCCCTCCTACAATATGGTAAATATTATTATGCAATCTTATCACTTCAGTCAAGGTAATTTTATTTATTTTTAATTTTATTTTTATTTTTTTACACAATAACTCACAAAATCAACAATATGTAACATATTTTCTACAATAATTACCCTTATGAATTAATTTTTCCCTTCCAAAAGTCCGCAACTTCATTCATCTCCTTGATCTTGGCCTCATCTTCTCCGATCAACATGTCGTACAATTTGTCAATTTTCTCACCGATGCGTCGTGTCATTTTGAGGTTGTGAAGAAAGGCCTCGGTAGCACCATGGACCCTGTATACAGACACTTGGATGTTTCGCGCATGAAGCGCCCGTTGAATGGTAGCAATGAAACGATCCGTCCAGAGCCGCTTTAACACCTCATCATAATGCCGCCGGAGGAAGTAGTCAGGCATGTCAAACAGACATCGTGTTGCATCTGGCTCGGGTGGTCCGTTTACAACCGTTACAAATGGAACTTCTATATCTAAATAGAACTTTCTTCAGCAGTCGAAGCACCACAGTTTTCACTGTGTTCACAAACACGGCAGAGAGCACCCCGTCAGGCTCATCTGTTCTTTTGGGAGAGTCTGGTGGTGAGGCGCTCGGAGGCGAGGATGTCGAAGAAGGAGAAGAGGGCCAGAAGGGTGATGGAGGTGGTGAAAGAGGGGAGATGCAACCAGAGTCCGTGTCTAGCATGAAAGGGGTCCCTGGAGCCCTGCTAGTGGTGGTGGTGAAGCAGAGGGACTGGAAGTGGCGCCCTGCGCCTGCTGTGTTGCTGCTGCTGATGCATGATTAGTATCGAGGCTCTCATGCTCTCGATCCGTACACCACCAAGTAGGCATATTGCTCATGCTAAATTGGGTCATCACCAGATGTGTTGTAGAAGGGGTAGCTGTCTCCTCTGACCCTGGATGTGGTAGAAGAGGTAGAGAGTTGCTTTTTCTATGAGTCTGCTGGCTCGAAGACATGGTATTTCAGATTTAGTCCTCCTTTAAATTGTGTTTTCTTAGGGGCAGGCTTAGGGGGCGTTGTTGGAGGAGGAGTCTTCTGTGAACGTTAGAGTCTTTTTCATTTGCAGAATCTCCCAGGAGGTCTGACTTTTTTTGAAGAGATCTTTTAGCTTTTCTGCTTTTTCAAACATCATTTCCATCCAAACCTCGACAGGTATCCTTAATGAAGTCTGAAACACGCCACATTCAGTATTGAAATACTGCAAGACAAATTCATCCAAGGCTTCATCTCCTTCACTCTTCTGATGGCTTGCACGGTAGAACCATCTACCGGAAGCTGAGCTTTTTGTCTCCCAAACACTACAGGAAACAATTTTTTTAGGAACAAACACGGGTGGAACTTCCTGCTTGATTCTCACAGTTGTTTGAGTCTCCTTGTCTTTTGTAGCAGGTTCCTCGGACGTCGCGGCTTTCAGATTGTTTAAAACCAACAGAGTCAGCACAGCCCAGTCCGTTGATGTGAGCGTTGCTTTTGCTGTGAGGGGTCCAAATGTTTCACCTTTCTCCAACTGGTAAAAACAAAGTTCGTTTACATCATAATTGAATGCATACCCCCAGACACGTCCTGAATCTAAATTCCATTCCTCATGAAGTGTATCGGGTGGCGGCGTCTGGATCCGACTCAAGTACAACACTCGTTTCTTTGGGGCTCCTCCTGGGGTTGAGTTTTGATAACTCGTTACAGGTGTCTGGCTGATCATCTTCGAATTGACTGCTCTCTTGCTCATGTTTAGGTTGTTTTGGAATAGTTTCGTTATATGTTTCTGAATGACTAAATGGACTCCTTTTATTTTCACAGACTCCCATCATTGGCCTATGGTAACCCCTCCTAGTCTCTTGTCATTGGCTCATGGAAACTCTAGGCTACAGCTTTGGAGTGATAATGATGGCAAGTTTGTAAGACAAAGCAATAGCAAAGTAATTTGGAACACTCTCTTATTTTGCTGCATGCTGTTGAAGGTAATTTGTAATGCTGTTTAATTTTTACTCACCGTTATACCATTTTACTGCTTTACTGTCATTATTTCAATTTATTCTTCACTTGTTTACTGATGGTAAGTTTGTCACACAAAGCTTTAGCAAAGATTTTGAAGGTAATTAAAAAATGCTGTTTAATTTTAACTCACTGTTATACTATTTTACTGTAATTATTTCATCTTATTCTTTAGTTTTTTGATGGTAAGTTTGTCACACAAAGCTTTAGGAAAGATTTTACAAAGTTTAATTTTGGAACTCACTCTTATTTTGCTGCATGCTGTTGAAGGTAATTTATAATGCTGCTTAATTTTTACTCACCGTTATACCATTTTACTGCTTTACTGTCATTATTTCAATTTATTCTTCACTTGTTTAATAATAAAGACTGACTTGATTCCAAAGAAACCTCCTACTGATCCTTTGCTGGCCCCGGAGATTCCTCCTTTTACTTATAACTCACTGCTATACTTTTTTAATGATAAATTTATTGTCACAAACACCTCCTAGTTAATTCATTCAAGTTGTATTACTATTAATAAAGTCTTTAAATCAATGAAAAACACACAATGGAAGGATGTACGCAACCCTCTTATCAGTTACATACAGACATATTTCCGGCTGGGGTGGGACAGGATGCACCCCCTCTTATCAGTTACATACAGACATATTTCCGGCTGGGGTGGGACAGGATGCACCCCCTCTTATCAGTTACATACAGACATATTTCCGGTTGGGGTGGGACCGGATGCACCCCCTCTTATCAGTTACATACAGACATATTTCCGGTTGGGGCGGGACCGGAAATAGCTGTCAAAAATGAGTTTGATGGAATGTCATGGATACTTCTCTCTACTGATCACTAGTAATAATTGTATAATTATTAAAAACTACCTAGAGGTCAGGAGACTCTAGGATAATAACAACTCCGGTGGTGCCCTTTTTAACGTGAGCTTTTATGGACTGATATTTTCTGAATATTAAAATTCATAATTGGGTATTCATTCTCATAAATTTATTAAAATTCATAGCCAAGTTTTAGACATGCTACAATAGACAGACGGTATGGAATAGACAGATGATATAAATATATGAATTGACTAAATATATAATATAGATAATAACGATTAACACTACTACTTACTACCGGGTATGTGCAATGATGTGAAATGAAATAATATTTACATGTGCAAACATATACAGTATTTGAGAGGGAATGGGGGAGTGTCAGTGAGGGACCCGGGCCTTGTTAATGAGGCTAGCTACAGAAGGGTAGAAGCTGTTTTTGTGGCGAGAGGTTTTGGTCCTGATGGACCGCTGGCCAATTACTCTTCTTCTCTGAGGGATCATCCAGTGTTGTGAATTATTTTGGAGCATTATAGCCTAAATTGTTATCATTTATTAGTAGAGCAATGGTGGTCTACATTGTCATCATTTAAAGTGTTATTTTATAGTGTAAAGTTAGGATCACAGTGTTAAAACTCTATAGCTCTGAGTGTGTGTGCTCCTTTCTGTATCTAACTGCCCAGGCTCAGCAGTAGCACATGAGTGTGTGTGTGAGTGAGCAAGCACAGTGGGAGGCAGCATCAAAAACACCTGCAAAGGAAAATATAGAAGCAGATTTTGTGAAAATTGTATTACAAAACATACATTAATGTAGTCCATCACAGTAAGAATGTCCTGTTTCTAGCACGGAGCACAAACAACACCAATGTATTCCACAAAAGTCAGGTTATGGAAGAAATGGCATGATCAAGCGGAGGGCATGCAAAAGACACACAGAGGAGGAGCGGGCAGTCAGGGACTTTCCCACCAAATGCTTAGGCACGTGAAAATCTTGGACTTTCCCAGATTCAGGTGCAGTAGGAAAGAGTGCCAAGAGATGATGTGAAGCCAAGAAACAGAGCTATAAAATGAGGTCCAAAAGGAGGTGAAAGTCAGTCGTTACATGGTTTTCATGTCAACTTGGGTCTGGTAACAGATTTTTGCACCGATCTCTGACACACTCCGGTGGAACTTTTGTATTCTAATTAGGGCCCGAGCACGACCGTGTGAGGTCCCTATTGAATTTGCTAAGATTATATTTAGGGCCCGAGCACGACCGTGTGAGGTCCCTATTGAATTTGCTAAGATTATATTTAGGGCCCGAGCACGACCGTGTGAGGTACCTATTGAATTTGCTAAGATTATTAGGGCCCGAGCACGACCGTGTGAGGTCCCTATTGAATTTGCTAAGATTGTTAGGGCCCGAGCACGACCGTGCGAGGTCCATATTGAATTTGCTAAGATTATTTTTTTAGGGCCCGAGCACGACCGTGCGAGGTCCCTATTGAATTTGCTCGGATTATTATTATTTTGTCTTTTTTTTTTTTTTCTTTTTTTTTTTTCTGCAAAGTAGGCTCAACTGACATGGCCTAAACATACTCGAAAACTCACCAAAATTTGCAAACATGTCAGAACCGGTGAAAAATTTCGTATTCTACAAGTTTCGCACATGGGCGTGGCAAAATGACTCGCTAGCGCCACCTAGAAAATTGGAAAAAGTTGCATGATTTAGAATAATAAGGAGAGAAATGTATGTAAATATTCTGAGTTCATCCTGCACTGCAGCAGCTAATAAAGTCCATTTAATCCCAAAAACGCTTTTCTTTTAGGCAGGCTGGAGCAGAAAACAACTCACCTTTCTCAAGTTGTACAGTAATGTCACATGTGTATGAAGGTGGATCAAACAAGCTAATCTTAAATGTCAAAGTAGAGAGGAGCCTAGTAGGCCTATTTATTTTCATTCATTACACAATATGAATAAGCTATGCAGACAGTTGTAAAGAAAGAACATCTTTTTCTTCTGTTCTCTACTTGTTATAGTTACACAGTATTAGGGGTGTGGGCTGTATTAAAAGTATCCACTGTTCTCCCATGCTCTAACACACAGTAACGATGAAATGTGTGCTGTTCTCACATCCTTCTTCTCTATGTACACATAAGCAACAAGGCAGGGAAATATAAAAGGAATTTATTTTATTGTTTGGGTACATTATTGTTCAGTGTACATGCTCACATCTGAAACAAACTTTACGTGCTTGATAACTGTCCCACCCCGCAGACATCTACACACCAATACCGATTTATATTCACAGCGGCAAGTGCTATGTAGCTCCACATAGGGGACACAGGAAGTGACATATAACACCTTCATGCGGCGTCATAACCGCGTAGCAAATTCACAGCCGCACCGGCAGAGCTCCAGAATGTGCAACTCGGCCGGCTCACACGCGGACGCGCTACAAGTGCGAGGGCCTGCCCAACGTTGCTTGCAGCTTTAATATATTTATTTTTTTTTTTTTTGCAAAGTAAGCTCCATTTTGGGGACCTGAGCATCCTCGAAAACTCACCAAATTTTGGATGATTTACACACTCCATACTTTAACGAACTCCTCCTAGGGATTTTGTTCGACCGACTTCAAATTACTGCTGTGCCTTCTAAAGGCATTGAAGATGAAAAGTTATGCTATCTGTGAGTTTTCGTCAATGGGCGTGTCCGTGGCGTGGCGTCAAAGATTCAATTCAATTCAGTTCAATTTTATTTATATAGCGCCAAATCACAACAACAGTTATCTCACAGCGCTTTTCATAAAAGAGCAGGTCTAGACCATACTCTGTGATGTTATTTACAGAAGCCCACCAGTTCCCACCAAGAGCAAGCACTAGGCGACAGAGGCAAGGAAAAACTTCCTTTTAAGAGGCAGAAACCTCGAGCAGAACCATGGCTCAGGGTGGGCGGCCATCTGCCTCGACCGGTTGGGGTGAGAGAGAGAGAGAGAGAGAGAGATGTAAGGAGAGAGAGAGAGAGATGTAAGGAGAGAGAGATGTAAGGAGAGAGAGAGGGAGGGAGGCAGCCTACACAATATACACACAGAGGTACACACAGTGAAGGTAATGTTGCTATAGACTAAATGAAAAATGGTACAGATATTTATAATAGTGTTAATGGTAACCATCGTAATGTTAATGATTATAATAACAATAATAACAATAAGACTAGCAACAATAGTCGTTGCAGCAGAGGGTGTCGAGCAGGAACACGGGGGCAGCAGGTGACCCGCAGCCACAGCTCCAAACTCCACAGCTCCAGAGCCAGAAAACCTGCAGGAAGTGATAGGAGAGAGGAGAGAGACGAGAAAGCACAAGACTACCAGAAAGGGGAGAAGTTGTGTTAGTAACATGCAATAATGGGATAAGGTTGCATACAGAGGGAGAGAAAGTAGAGGAGAGAGGAGCTCAGTGCATCATGGGAAATCCCCCGGCAGTCTAGGCCTATAGCAGCATAACTAAGGGATGGTTCAGGACTCACCTGAGCCAGCCCTAACTATAAGCTTTATCAAAGAGGAAAGTCTTAAGCCTACTCTTAAATGTGGAGATGGTGTCTGCCTCCTGAACCCAAACTGGAACCTGGTTCCACAGGAGAGGAGCTTGATAAACTGAACGCTCTGGCTCCTAGTCTACTTTTGGAGACTCTAGGAACCACAAGTAACCCTGCATTCTGGGAGCGCAGTGCTCTGGTGGGGTAGTAAGGTACTATGAGCTCTTTAAGATAAGATGGTGCCTGACCATTAAGAGCTTTGTAGGTAAGAAGAATGATTTTAAATTCTATTCTGGATTTTACTGGAAGCCAATGCAAAGAAGCTAAAACAGGAGAAATGTGATCTCTTTTCCTGGTTCCTGTCAGAACACGTGCTGCAGCATTCTGGATCAGCTGAAGAGTCTTAATGGACTTTTTCGAGCAGCCTGATAATAAGGAATTGCAGTAATCCAGCCTAGAAGTAACAAATGCATGGACTAGTTTTTCTGCATCATTTTTAGACAGGATGTTCCTGATTTTCGCAATATTACGTAGGTGAAAAAAGGCGGTCCTTGAAATTTGCTTAATGTGAGACTTAAACGACATGTCCTGATCAAAGATAACTCCAAGATTCCTCACAGTGGTGCTGGAGGCCAAGGTGATGCCATCCAGGGAAACTATATCTTTAGATAATGCGTCACGGAGGTGCTTAGGCCCCAGAGCAATAACTTCAGTTTTATCTGAGTTTAACATGAGAAAATTACAGGTCATCCAGGTTTTAACATCCTGAAGGCACATTTGAAGTTTAGCTAACTGATGAGTTTCATCTGGCTTGATCGATAGATATAACTGAGTATCATCTGCATAACAATGAAAGCTTATGGAATGTTTCCTGATAATATTGCCTAAAGGAAGCATATATAAAGTGAAGAGGATAGGTCCAAGGACAGATCCTTGAGGAACTCCATGAGTAACTTTGGCGTGCATGGAGGACTCATCGTTAACATGTACAAACTGAAATCGATCTGATAAATAGGACTTAAACCAGCTTAGAGCGGTTCCTTTAATGCCAATGAAATATTCCAGTCTCTGCAATAGGATCTGATGGTCAATGGTATCAAATGCAGCACTAAGATCTAATAAAACCAGTACAGAGACAAGTCCTTTGTCTGATGCAATAAGGAGGTCATTAGTAATTTTCACCAGTGCTGTCTCTGTGCTATGATGAGCTCTAAATCCTGACTGAAAATCCTCAAATAAACTATTGCTCTGTAGAAAGTCACACAGCTGTTTAGCAACTGCTTTCTCCAGAACCTTAGAGAGAAATGGAAGGTTAGATATAGGTCTATAGTTGGCTAAAACATCCGGATCAAGTTTGGGCTTTTTCAGAAGAGGTTTAATTACAGCTACTTTAAAGTACTGTGGTACATAGCCTGTTGATAAAGATAGATTTATCATATCTAGTATAGAGGTGCTGACTAAGGGTAGAACATCTTTAAGCAGCCTAGTCGGGATGGGGTCTAAGAGGCAGGTTGATGGTTTAGATGAAGAAATTATTGAAGTTAGTTGGTAAAGATTGAGGGAAGCAAAACAGTCTAAACATGTATCTGGTTCTACAGCTGTTTCTAAGGTTCCTGAGTTAAGAGATAAGTCGGTGCCAATTGAGGGCAGGTCTTGGTGAATTTTGTCTCTAATAGCTAGAATTTTATTATTAAAGAAGCTCATGAAATCGTAACTACTGAGAGCTATGGGAATACTTGGCTCAATAGAGCTGTGACTCTCTGTCAGCCTGGCTACAGTGCTGAAAAGAAACTTTGGGTTGTTCCTATTTTCCTCTATTAATGACGAGTAGTACGCTGCTCTGGCATTACGGAGGGCCTTCCTATAAGTTTTAAGACTATCTTGCCAAATTAAACGAGAATTTTCCACTTTGGTAGAACGCCAATTCCTCTCAAGTTTCCGTGATATTTGCTTTAATTTGCGAGTTTCAGTATTATACCATGGAGCTAACCGTCTTTGTTTTAGTATTTTCTTTTTTAGAGGGGCTACAGAGTCGAGTGTCATTCGCAGCGAGCCTGCAGCACTATCAACAAGATGATCGATTTGGGAGGGACTGAAATTAGCATAGGAGTCCTCCTTTACTTTGTGACTAGATAATGTATTTAGAGCTGATGGAATCGCATCCTTAAATTTAGCTATGGCACTATCAGACAGACATCTTGTATAGGAATTTTTGCCCAATGGCGAGTAGTTCAGCAATACAAACTCAAAAGTTATCAAACAGTGGTCGGATAAAGAGGGATTCTGTGGGAACACCACTAAATGTTCAATTTCAATACCATACACCAAAACAAGGTCGAGGGTGTGGTTAAAACAGTGAGTCGGTTCATGAACACTCTGAGAGAAGCCGATGGAATCTAACAGAGAGATAAACGCAGTACTAAAGCTGTCATTCTCAACATCCACATGAATATTAAAATCTCCTACAATAATAACTTTGTCTGTTTTAAGGACTAAAGTTGACAAAAACTCTGCAAATTCAGATAAGAATTCAGAGTACGGGCCAGGTGCTCAGTACACTATAACAAAAAGAATTGGTTGCAGTGATTTCCAACTTGAGTGCGAAAGACTAAGAACAAGACTTTCAAATGAGTTATAGTTTAGTTTAGGTTTAGAGCTGATTAGTAGGCTAGAGTCGAAGATAGCTGTAACTCCACCTCCTCGGCCTGTGCCTCGAGGAATGTGAGTATTAATATGACTGGGAGGGGTGGATTCATTTAGGCTAACATATTCTCCATCACCCAGCCAGGTTTCAGTAAGACCAAATAAATCAATATCATAATCTGATATTAGTTCATTTACTAGTACACCTTTAGAAGAGAGAGATCTGATGTTTAAGAGTCCACATTTAACTCTCCTATTCGTTTGCACTATTGCTCTTGTGGTTTTAATTTTTATGAGGTTTTTATGCACAGCTCCTCTTCTGTTTACCTTTTTAAATAATTTCGATGGTCGGGGGACAGACACCGTCACTATAGGATTTTCACTAAGTAACTCCTGAAATGGAGGAGCAGAGAAGTGTGTTAGACTGCGACTCTGCGTAGGGTTTTGGGTGGGTAACTGCTGAAAAAGAAGGGCAGAGAAGTGTGTTAAACTGCGACTCTGCCTCCTGGTCTCAACTCTGGGTTGTCATGGATTTGGTCCACTAATAAACTTGGCCAGATTTCTAGAAATGAGAGCTGCTCCTTCCCAAGTGGGATTCGATGCCGTCTCTCCGGATCAACTCTTTGCCATGACACAGGAAGTTGTTGTAACTTCAGTGTACATGCTCACATCTGAAACAAACTTTACGTGCTTGATAACTCTCCCACCTCGCAGACATCTACACACCAATACCGATTTATATTCATAGCGGCAAGTGCTATATCGCTCCATATAGGGGACACAGAAAGTGACATATAACACCTTCATGCGGCGTCAGAACCGCGTTGCAAATTCACAGCCGCACCGGCAGAGCTCCAGAATATGCAACTCGGCCGGCTCACACCCGGACGCGCTACAAGTGCGAGGGCCCGCCCAACGCTGCTTGCAGCTTTAATTATTTTTATCCTTCCATACATTTTGGCCTAATTCCAATACTACAGCCTAGACGGTAAGTGCTACATACACGAAACTCACAGGGTAGGTTCAGGCCCATGAGACGACGGCATGCGAAAAAATTTGCACATTTCTACCTCTAGGGGGCATTACAAGCAAGGGCCAAAATTTGGGTTTCTCAAATCGCTGTAAGTCCCGCATACGAAGGCGTATATCAAAAACCTTATATCCACGCGTTCGGGGGATCGAGCTGAATCTCCTGGTATAGGCCACGCCTATTTCCGGGCGTCACCGCAAAAACTGAAAAACCTGTTTTGATTAACTCCTCTGAAGCCAAATCCGATCGACACCAAACTTGGCACAGACCATTTCTGGACCAACCTCATACAGGCTTGTGCTCCCCAGATTGATCAGCGAAAAAATGTTCCAGTTATTAGCTAACAATTGTTTACGCAAAACACTAGTAATAGGATCTGATGTCATATCTTCGCTTTGGAATGGCCGATCGACACCAAATTTGGAACATCAATGTGGGACGCCTCCCTGAGGGCCTGTGCAAAATTTGGTGCAACTCACCCCTAGGTGGCGCTATTTCATTCGAAAAAATTGTTCCTCTGTAACCACAAGTCACATTTACATGAATCCAGAGCACAATTGTTCAGCATGGTCCCCCTACTACAGGCACCAAACTTCACCCAAATATGCCCATAGGTGCCGCTATTATTGCAGATTAACGATTTCAAAAAAAATCCCATTGACTTACATGCATTTTATATCTCCATAACCACAAGTCTGATTCATAACAAATTTGGGCAAATTGTTCCCCATGGGGCCCTGATCACTCCTGAAAAATGTGGTCCAATTTGGATTCTAGGTGGCGCTACAATTGAAGCTGAAGTGCCGTGGGAAATTTCAATTAATTTCAATGGGGATTTTCAACCATGCCACATTTTGCCTAGGTTTAGAATGGCAGATCAACACCAAACTTGGGGACCTTCTGTGGCGCAACGTCCCGAAGGACTGTGTGAAATTTGTTGTCCATCGGTCAAAAGGTGGCGCTATTAATCGTATATCAAAAAACACTCCTATTCACATACATTTATTTTATATCTCCGTAACCACAAGTCCGATTCATACCAAATTTGGGTCAATTCTTACCCATGGGCCCCTGATGACACCTTCAAAAGTGGTGCAATTCCGCTTACAGGTGGCGCTAAAATCTCTCACTAAATCCCATTCATTCCAATGGCATTTTCAAACGCAGGACATTTTGCCTCGGTTTGGAATTGCCGATCAACACCAAACTTGGGGACCTTATGCGGCACGACGGCGGGGCGCCCGGGCCTACTTGCACACCCTCCGCGAGGCCAGGGGGAGCGGCTTGCACCGGGAGGCTTGGACCCCGCTTATAACTGCTTGCAGTTCTAGTTATAATTATTCTTATACATCAGACGCATTTTTGGAGGGGTTAACATGCATGAAAAGTTGTATAAATTGGCACACACGTCCTAACTGGTGAAAATAGCCATTTGATATGGGTCCAGTGCACGGGTGCCCAAAAATGGCTCAATAGCGATTTTCAAAACCAAAGCCCCCTCCTTTCTCTTTGGCCTACATTCACCAAACTTGGTAGGTATATGTATCGTGTCCAGACTTAAAAATAAGCCTCTTGGACCACTACCCTAAACCCAACAGGAAATCAGCCATACTGGATTGAATGTGCGAGGATTTTCCATTTACACCCTCCGTATTTTAACAAACTTGTCCTAGGGATATGATCAGATCGACTTCAAATGTGGGCTGTGCCTTCCCAACACCCTTACAATGTTGAATTGTGAAGCTTTTTTTGATTGATCAAACGGCATGCCAATGGCATGGCGTTGGAGGATTTTCCATTTACACCCTCCCTATTTTAACAAACTTGTCCTAGGGATATGATCAGATCGACTTCAAATGTGGGCTGTGCCTTCCCAACACCCTTACGATGTTGAATTGTGAAGCTTTTTTTGATTGATCAAACGGCGTGCCAATGGCATGGCGTGGTGGTCAATTTTGATGATTCGCCATGAAAAAGGAAAAACTGTAAATCGGCCTAACATGGTCAGATCTGCCCCAAACTTCACATGCTTGATAAGACTTCCGCCCCGGAGACTTCTACATGCCAATATTCAGTCGTACTGAAAGCGCCACCTACTGGCAACAGGAAGTGACATGTTTTATTTGTTCCAATACTGCTCCTAGCAGGATGATCTGATTAGGCTCAAAACTGTCTAAAATTAGTCTTAACACCTAGATGATGTAAGGTTTTCAAGCTTGTGACTTACATTTATTAATTTAGCTGAAGCTTTTTATCCAAAGCGACTTACAATTGCTATACATGTCAGAGGTTGCGCGCCTCAGAAGCAACTACCCAGCCAACATTTGTATGTGGGGCCCATGTGGGTAGTAAATGGGCTAAAAAATGGGCTCTATATGGGATTGTCCAAGGGTTCCATAATGGCCCCATGTCATTTGCCCACATGGGTTTTATGAAGGATTACACTGGGTCTTAGGTGGGCCCCAACTGGGAAACATAAGCAAGACCCATCTCGGTCCCAGCTTTAAGTTCTATGTGGTAACAACATGGGCTGGAATATGGGTTGTAGGTGGGTTTGTCCAAGTGTTCCACGTCGGCCCCATGTCATTTGCCCACATGGGTTTTATGCAGGATTACACTGTGTCTTAGGTGGGCCCCAACTGTGCAACATAAGCAAGTTCCATCTCGGTCTCTGATTTAAGTTCTATGTGGGTACTACATGGGGACAACATAGGCTGGAATATGGGTTGCAAGTGGGTTTGTTCACAGGTTTTACACTAGATCTCAACATATATATTACAGTAAGGGTATAATTAAAGCCATAACTTCTGCTACCTAAACATTTTTTCTTGTGAATTTATTGTGCATACTGTTTAATACCACCCCTTGTATTGCCCATCCCCTGGTCTATGTTACAAACCCAAAAAGTTTTTCAAATTTGTTCACAGCTGATTTGAGAGGGGATGCCATACCACTTTTCCCATTGGGCCATCTCCTTTGCTAAAAATGTATAAATCACAGATTGCATACTACTATGTTATGACACAGCGTTTCCCCCCCACACGGTTAGACTTATAATCCATCATCAGGCAAATCGTAAATATAAAAAGTAAGCTTAAAATGACCGTGGCAGAAAGTATTAGAGCACACAATGACACTTAAAATTTCACTTTTATTTAACTACCCATAACAGTAGTTGGTAGTGCTTTGCACAAGCTTTTTACATATAAAAGCAGCAGTAACATTTTGAAGCTGCATTTAAAACAAAAACTAATTTAAGTCTAAACAATATGCGACCAGCATATACTAGATAACTAGTAGAGCTACTAATATTGTCGGCCAATATGAGCTAATTACATTTAAATCCGTATTGGTGTTTATAACAGCCGATTAAAGATGATTAAAACATAGATGGAAAGACAGATCCTTCACGAATGTCGTGAGTGTTGCATAGTTTTCCCACCAGAGGGCGCTCTGCAACTCCCCTTCTAACAAAACTGCAGCACCAAAAAACTAAATAATCATCTGACCTGAGTCCACCAGAAAGCATGCAGAACAAACAACGGAGTATACGTAATGACGATGAGTTGGTCATTTATCACGTAAAAATACATGACTTAAATAATAATAAAAGTAGCCCCTATCACTTCTCTCTCGAAAACATTCATCACTTGTTAACCCTTTCGTTTTTCATTGCCCTCTCCCGTTTTAGAACCAGCTGGTGGTTGAGAACTTTTTTCCCATAGCTTTGGATTGAATTAAAGAGTGCTTATAAAGAGAAACTCGATGTCAATATGCTACATTGAAAGTAATTATTACGGCAGATTATGTGTAAGGAAAAATACCCATGCTTATTCTCTCACTCTCTCTGTTTACAGAAGGCTGAAAAAGATGCACCTAGCAGCAAGAAATTAGATGTGGAATTGTTTACATGTTTAGTTGTTGAGACTGTAATCGTAAGCTTTTTTAACGATGCATTCAGGAATTCTGTAGTGTAGTTTATACAGGAAAGGGGTCTACTATCCAAATCATTTTCAAAATCAAAATATTGATTTATAAGTCTGCCCCCATAAACCCATATTGGTCAGGCTCTAATAACAATAGTGCATCAGTTGATCAGTGAATACAAAACTATAGTCTCAGAATAAACATTTGGCTTAACAACCTTCTCTGAGGATGAACATAATATAAACCAGTATAGCCCAAATCAGCAAGACATATTACACATGCTGGGCACAGACAAAATGATTTTGAAAAATGAAAGTAACTCCATGATTATTGGTATTGGATAAGTGTCATTGGAGGTGAAGGTGACCTGTGATGCTATGGCTACAGAGGTACTTTGAGCTAAATGCTGATGTCAAATTGTAAGCATGCTTAACATGCAAACATTTGTCAATTAGTACTAAACACTTTATGAGTCATAAACAAAAGTATTGGAGAAATAAAAGTTCTGACATGACGATGACCCACATAATCAACATTGTCATGGGTAGAGCTACAGCACCAGTTGTGGCACAATGGTTAGACTTGTGCGCATAATAGGGGTGGAAGAAATAATCAATTATTAGATGCATCGATGTGGAAGATTATGAATCGACTAACAAATCTCTAAAAATCGATTATTAAATGTTAATTGAAAATGTAATGTTGACGGAACGAAAAAGGCGGAACTTGTGGAAGTGCAGCGTCCGGACAGTCTGTGGAGTGCACACAACAGAGTGTTTGACACACCACCGCTGCGGAATGAATAACCATCCTGCTAAAATGTCACACAATCATTAATATCAATGCGCAAGTAATGATTTTAACTCGCACGCTGTGAGCATGGTGAGACTCGACGCTCAGCAGCTCTCTGCGTATCCTGAGTGTGAGGGCGAGTGAGAGGGAGCGAGTGGCAGAACGTGACAGTGAAAGGAAAATATTAGCAGTAAGTTTCAGTCTGGTAGTAAACGTGCAGCGTAGGTCACTGTGTGTCCGTTAATAAAAGTCTTTGCACTGCTGGAAAAGTAAAGGCTGTTAGCGCTAGCCAACATCTCCCCTGTATAAGGGCCTGTCCTCTGTCCCCCACACCAGACTCCGGACTTTAGTGGGACAGAGCCTACAGCGTCACAGCTCCCACCCTCCTGAACTCATCCCCACAGAGATCCGAAATGCTCTCTGTCCAGACACTTTCAAAAATCTATCCCAGCTCTTTACCCAGGCATTCAATCCTGAATGACTTTTTGTTGTTCTGTAACTATGTGTTAAGCGTCCTTGGGTCCCGTGAAATGCGCTAAAAATATTTATTTATGTAACGTTAGCTAAATTAGTAAGGAAGTACTATTAATTATCAGCTGCATGTCATTACTGACTAACCTACTAGTCAAGTGTTGAGAACATTAGATACAAGCTTAGACTAAACTGGTATACAGCTCTGTCCTGTACACATATTTTACATCCTCATAATTATTTTTCAGTTTTCAGAGGAGTCTGACAACTGTTTGTTAATGAAATGAGGGACCGGGGAGATGAGGTTAATAAAGTAAATTAAGGATGCAAAGATTTTTCTTTTGGATTTTAATGCGCACCTTCAGGGATACTGTATAGAAAAAATGATGCATCAAGATGCATCGATAATCGTTTTATAATCGAATTGCAGCACTCTGAATCGTAATTGAATCGTGAGGTGCCCAGAGATTCCCACCCCTAGCGCATAATACTCACAGCTACAGTAATGAATACTATAGAAATAAAAAAAGTTTAGACCAGTTTCATACCTGCAGTTTGGTTGAATCTCAAGTGTTTTCATAAGGGTGCAAAACATTCTTGGGCTTTACACTAGCACACAAATGTGGGACAGATGACTCACAGTACTAACAACTTCAGTTACACTAAATTAATTTACTTACCATACACAACGTTGAAAAGACGTAAGTCTTTGAACTTTGAACTTTTTTCCCCATGACGGCCAAACATATTGTACTCCATTGCCAGCTCGTTTGATACAATGTATTTCATCATTCTTCTAGTTGCAACATGGCTTCACATGTGGGGCTGACGACTCGCTGGGCATCCTCATCCGAATCAGAATGTCCACTTGATTCTAGTTGGCCGCTCACTTGACTCTGGAGGAATTTTTTTTAGTACAAGTTTTTTTTTTTTTGGACATTGCACATTTGTTTCTTCTATATTTAAATAGCATTGCATGTTTTGTTTTTTATTGTGCAAATGAGCCTTCCTCAAAGAAATTTTGTTATTTAACATTTCAGAAAATTTTTAACAAATGCTTTCAAAAAGTGATGGAAATACTCTGATTTGTCCCCAGCGTCCCCAGTGTAAATGACACCTATGGCTGTCTCCTGAGCTTCTCCTTGCTCTTGTCTCCGCTGACAAAGATTAGCAGGCAGGCAAGAACACGAACAGTTGAGCGTTGCATAGTGCCCAGAGAACCTGATATGGAGAGGGCAGAAAACTAGCCCATTTCAAGCACTGAACGCAATACATGTATTTGTGATCAAATGTTACTTTGTAGCCCTATGTGCAAGTCACCTCAGATACAAGTGTCTAAATTAATATATAGATTCAGACTTACAATGAGACTACGGTCTCCCAGCTTCTCATCAAGAGCCTCAATGTCAGCTTGGGTTTTCAGAGGGAAGACCACTCCTTCAGGGACCTCTACCACTGATCCATCTTGCTTCTTCAGCAGGGCATTTATCATCTTACAATGAACCTGTTGGGTCTCCTTCACGTCTTCTAAAATTTATAGAACATGGCTTCACATGTGGGGCTGACGACTCGCTGGGCAGTGGGGCTGGCGACCCGCTGGGCAGTGGGGCTGGCGACTCGCTGGGCAGTGGGGCTGACGACGCGGCAGGTCATTTTTTTCGCTGCTGGCCCAAGGAGTTGGTGTGGGGGAGTGGGTGGAAGTTCCTCATCCGAATCAGAATGTCCACTTGATTCTAGTTGGCCGCTCACTTGACTCTGGAGGAATTTTGCACTTGCCCTAGAGAGGTTAAGGCACCCCTTTCCTACTGCTTCCATATTATTTCTAGAGGAAATACACTTTCACCTGCATTCCCCCCACTAACACCTACTTTCTGTCAGGTCGGATGAATACTCAGCCTGATGTAGCTTTGCCCTGGCATCTGCATAAGTGGGTGGAAAACAAAATGACATAATGACAAAGCAAGGCCACGCCTAATCCAACTATTCAACTGTGTGAAGACTGATCAGTTCAATTAATGAGTTAAGTCTGGTGTGATCCTGCTTGGTTGGAATGAAAACCTGCAGCTACACCAGCCATTTGACAACCCTGGTGTAGAGAGAAACAAAGAATTGACACAAAAAGCAAGTTAGAGGGTCAGGAACCTGTATACAGTATAAGGAAAGTAAATAAAGCAGTAGTTATTCTTAGGAGAAAATTTTAAATTACCTGCATTTCCCATTACATGCACATTACAGAGTATCCAGTTACTGGCTGGTGGTGTGTCCTCTTTCACTGCCTTGGTGACTTTCAGCAATGAATTATGCCACCAGCATAATTTCCTGTCAGTGCCCTTGAACCACTGATGGTATGATGTCCACCTTTTTGCAGCCATCAGGGTCAGCTTCATCCACAAACTCCACCACACTCAATGAGGCCATCCTGTCATGTGTCCAAGTCATGTGCTGTGTAGGCAAAGCCACAAACATATTCCGAAGAGGCAATAAAAGCAGTGTGTTACAAGTAATGTAAGCATTAATCATTCACAGCCCGGCTGTTGGTGAGTGTCCTGTTTCTCCTTTCCTCCCTCGCATTCTGGTTTCTCCTGTGCCCTCCCTCTCTCCGCTCCGGAGCCCGGCTGGCTACCCACACCTGCTCCTCGTTAAACTCCATCCCCGGCCGCCGCACCTGCCAGCCATCAACCTCATCACGACCAGTACTTCTACCCCGGCTTTCCACTCCATCCTCGCTCGATCGTCGCAGCTCCAGACTTGGTGTCACCACTTCGTTCTAGCATCTTATGAAATCTCCCTTTTGTCTTACCTCCTCGTCACCTGCTAACTCTGTCTGTCTGTTTCCTCCCGCCAGGTTCACTCACCTCTGCCTCCCTGCTCGGCCAGCCGGGCTTGCTTGCCAGCCTCCTCCTCTCGCCGCCTCAACGACGCCCTCCGGTTCCCCCCTTAGCTCCCCGCCGGGCCGCCAGCCACCGCATCCTCTCCTCCACGACCGCCAGCCTCCCTCGAACCTCCTGCCTAAGCGCTTTCTGCTCCTCCAGCTCCTCGGTCCCCCACGTCCACGTCTGCCATTCCTCTTCTTTCCTCCCGTTCCTCCTCGTTCGCCTTTTCCCTCAATAAACCTCTTTTGAAACCCTCAGCGTTGCATTTGGGTCCGTTCTGTCCCCAATCGTCACACAGTGGTTTTGTGAAGTCTGTTACTGGAGCACTGGCAAGCTGACCAGACAGTTTAGATAGCAAACGGATTCCCAAAGATGTCGAATCAATGGAGTAGTTGAAAAACCATGCCCCCGTCTGAAACTGTTCATACACCACGTGTTCCTCCAATGGAATGCATGATGTTCCGCAAAACTGCAACTCTGCTCTCAAGTTCAAAACAATTGCTACCACTGGAGGTTGAGATTATTTTGTATTTGTGTTTATACATCTTGTATTGAACATACTGATGCATGGAAAACTCTGCCAGCATTGGTCCAGATGCACGGAGCTCCTTCAGTTCAACACCTTCAGGCATTTCTTGAGACATGCGAGGAAATAACTGCCTTTCATACACACGCCTGACAATTTGTTGCACAGGATACTGTGGTCTTCTCACCATTTTTTTCAACTGTCCCAAATAACATGAAACATGAAACCAAATCCAGAGGGCCATACTTTTCTGCATCATCTGCTAAATGAAAAAGATTGTGTGTATTGTTAACCAGAAATTTAGTCCCATGTAAGTTGGTAACAAAGCATTTTAACAACTTTTTGGCATAACCACAGTACTGTCTACACAGAGGAGATAAAAGTATTCTCATAGCAGATGACAAAACCAGGAAGTTTTTGTACTGTTGACAGGGCAATCTTTGATAAAAGCAAAACTAGTCCTATATATAATAAAAACTAAGCTACATGGTAAGTTTTGTCTACACAGCTTCATGTGATCAGAGATGGTGGTTAGAACAGCAGATGGAACCCGACAATGTAATGGTCCCTTAAACCACAGAGCAATCAATTTACGGACAATGTCCAAGCTAACTAAATGCATGTAGTCCAGAGGAAAATCAGAAACCATCCTAATGCCTAGCCCCCGCAGAGGTGATTTGGAGCGATGGTGGTCTTCATCAGACATTTGTTCAAACTGAGAATTAGTCCTTTGGCTAGAATCCATGTCTGGAAACACAACTCTACCATCAACATAAGTGCCATACTGTGTGCACCATTCACAAGAACTGTAGCCACCATGACCTTTGCCACATTTTAAAAAAGCTCTTGCTGAAGTGTCACAGATAAAGGCATCTAGAAGTGGTACATTGTACAGTTTGCCATTAAAAGTTACACCAGTTGTAATAATGACTTTTAAATCTGGTATAAAATCATGCATGTAGTCGTGTACTGATTCAGGTTTATAGGGACCTGCATAAACACCTATGATAAACACATTTGATTTTGGTAGTTCTATTAACTAACTATTTGACCTAAAATAGGCCACAGCTGCATATTAGAGCTCCTAGAGAGAGGCAATCCATCAACATTCACACAAACAGTCAATGTATCTGTTGTCAGTTCATGAACATTCATCATTTTCAGTTCTGAAACGATTGCACTTGCAAGTCCAAAATGGTAGTAGCGTCCCTGTCCAATCTCTTTGACCTCACAATCTTTCAATGTACTGAGGAGTGTTCTGGGATCCTTAGGTACATCCACACCTAGCTCCAAAAGTATACCTAGTAGCTCTGACAGCACTGAATGAGACACATTTCGTTTAGCTGCCCATTCAGCGAGTTTCCTCTTGGCATCAGAATGGCCGTTGCTCTTCAGAAAAATCACAGCCAGAATCCTCATCTGGGTCATCACTACCCATGTTCAAGTCATCAACTTCATTATCATTGTCAATATCCAGAGTTAAAGCTTCATCAGCATTGTTCTCCACATCTTCCTCGATATTTAGCACAGCCTGGTCCACAGCTTGATCTGCCTGTTCCACAGCCTCCATGGAAAGGTTCATTAAATGCTGCTGCACTCTGACTTTCTTTTCCTCCTCGTCCGTGAATTGCCATGAAGATAATTCATTTCACTAAAATATACAGACGAGACCACAGAAATAGTCAATCCCACCAAATTTTATGAAATGGTTGTGGTAAAGGGTTTAGTTACAGAAACCACTAAACATGTGCAGCAGTTGGCCAAATTAAACTGTATATTGTCGACTTTTTTGGAAAATAACAGTGAATGCAAATGTATGTTAAATATAAAATATATATTATTTCAGAAAGTAAGCTTAAACAAACACCTATTCTATCTAATTGAAACTAGCTGTGGCCATAAACTGTAATTTGGCACTGAATATGCATAGCGCTTGAATACCTGATCATACAGATGCACACGCGAACAATGAATGGAACTGAGCAGAGGGGGGTAGAGGGACTATGTGCCATCATGGACTTCACCTGAACAAAACCTACCCAGCAAGTCCCACGATCATTAAACTATGCGCTACAAATGTTTTCACTCGCACAGTATGCGAGCACGGCAGCACTCATCGCTTGGCTCGCTTCCTTTCCTCGTTCTTCAAAGAACTTCCACGTGACAGGTGCTGTTATAACAGCAGCGTAACTCTGAATTGGGAGTTGCGTAGCGAGTAGCAGAAAGTGACAGTGAACATGAGCAGAGGAAAATATTCTGGCAGTAAATGTATGTGTCGGTTACGGTGTGGTAGCTTATCAAGACCAAGAAAAGTCTGTCTGTTGTTTCTCCACCTGCTGGAAAAGTGAAGCCGGTTTGCGCTAACATCTCCCCTCACCTTCAGACTGTGCAGCTGAGCAGGGAAGCTTAACATTATACAGTATGGCTCTATGTAACTGACTACCATGACTACCACCAAAACATTAATCTAAAGTTCACATTAAACTGGGAAAACACTGAAATTTTAAGCTATTCTAAGGTGCATCGCATGCTCATGGACACAAGAGCAATGCTGCTGAGACATGTTTTGGGGTTTTATATTCAGACAAAAATTTTGCCTCACCTCCGCTGCTACAACTCCATCCTAGGGGAAACACTGCCAAATATTAATTAAAACTGATTGAAAAACATTTTTCTCCATTTTTGAAAGAGAGCACACGGCGTGAATCTGTGATGTTGAACAGTCCAATCATTGCGTTGTATTCTGGGACAGTGCTTTTTGATTGGCAGCGAGCATTTGTTGCCCCCCCATTAAAGTACCAGTGAACCCCTCAGAAAGTACTACTCGTTCCACCCCTCAGACAATCAAACACTGCACCTAGGAATAATGAGTTAAGTCGGTCCGATTTCAATATCCTGGGTAAAACTCTATAGTCAGACATAGCAAATATTAAATTCTAATTACTTACATGGCCAAGCAGAACACTTTCCTGTGACAGGATCTGGACAAATCTATGTGTGACAAGAGAATGTAGGAGGGAGAATTAGAAACAGTGATGAAGAGTTAAAAGGAGGCACATTTAAATACTGTATGATTATGTTCACTCAACAACAACTAAATAATAAATAAACTAACAGTAAATGTAACAATTTTTATGTAGGGCAGTGGTGAAATTACTATTCAGGCATTTTACTAGCAAAAGTGGCAATACCTTTAGGTACAATTATTCCAATACAATTTATAGTCATGCATTCAAAATCTAACTCAAGTTAGACGTATTAGCAGCAAAATACATACTAATCTACTGTTAAAAGTTAAATTACTCAATTGGCAGCAGAATGGGTATTCATCGGCTCCGATCAGGAGTGATGCAAGGTTAATATCCGGTTGGACATCACGTGTATGCTGTATGACTGAACATAAAACCCCAATACATGTCTCAGTGGCAGTGCATTTGTGTCCATGAGCAAGTGATGCCTATCAGATTATCTTAAAATTTCAGTGTTTTTCCAAAGGCTTAGGTTAGCCTTAGATGCACATTTTAGGTGGTGGTGATGGGGGTATGGGGGTCCTCCCAAGAAAATTTTACATTTTCTAATGACAAATATGCAATTTCACATCATTTTGGGCCATTATTTTTACCATAACTGTGAACAAATATTTGGAAAAGCTAGAGCAGATAACAAATAAACAACCCCCTCAAAAGAGAACTACATTTGCTAAAGAGGTCCACTGGGGAGGAACTACAACAATTAGATTTGGGAAATGTAATTTAGTTAGGTTTCATGCTCTCCACAATGATTTTAGATTCATGGCACAGCACCCAAGCAGTTTTGGGAATCACCAACAAAGCCTCTCCCTGTTAATATGACCTCATAATCATTATAGATACAATTGTTCATGTTTGCTTTGTGTCTTAATTTAGCCGACAGCTTTTGACATTCATCTATAGAAAAAGGCACAATGAGAACAACCTCCCTTTTGTATAGTTACCAAGCATTTAATTTGTTAATTAAAATCCAAAAGAAAAGTCTCACCATGAGTTTAAAAGCACTAATTTGCATCACAAATGTGCTTTACCAACTTCAGCTCCTCCATGCTCACCATCATCCTCTCTTTTCCTAACAAACACTCTTTTAGACTCATCTGAAAACTTCAATGTAACTTTTAGGATTTACCAGTACAGGACAGAGCTGTAGGCTACACCTGATTAGTCTAAGCTTGTAACTGATGTTCTTAACAATGGACAAGTTAGGTAGTGAATGCAGCTACAGACACCATACATTTACTGCCAGAGTATTTTCCTCTGCTCGCATTCAGTCATTTTCTGCCACTCAGACAATCGAACACTCGCTATGCACCTCCTGATAAAACGAGTTAAACTGCTCTTATAACAGCACCTGTCACGTAGATGTCAATTGAAGAATGAGAGAGGAAGCTAGCCAAACGTTGAATGTTACTGTGCTCGCACAGTGTGCCAGTGAACATTTTTAGTAAGACATTGTTATTAATTATCATGTGAAATTTTAGTCGCGGTGGTCATAATTCCGCAGCGGATATAACGTTAGAGGTTGAAGGGTAAGCACTACTTTCCTCCCCCTTTCAGGCGCGACTTTTTCATTGGTTTTCATCAATATGTTTAACGTTATGCATTAGTATGCTAGGCTAACAGTCTGTCGGCTGTGACATCTTTCAGAGCACAAAAACACCATTAACACACCTATCACCTGCTCACCACAGAGCTATTAACCTGAAAAACAGCGGCTAACATTACGTGTTTCTGGGCTAACCCTATACACAGATAAAGTTAACGTTACCAACGTCACGTTATCCCTCGCCTCCATGTTGCTTTCTGCTGCTTTTCTCCCGTTGTGGTCGTGACGTCGAATGTGACACGTCTGAAAAAAACTGAAAGGCCAAATCTTTTCTCTCTTTTTTTCCTACTGAAAGGCCAAATCGTCCAAGCTACTGGCAATCGGAAAGAAGTCAATCACTTATTCTCAGTTGGTTTGCGCACGTTTAAAAAATGCACATAAATGTTAGGCGCAAATTTTGGTGTAAAAAGGGTAATGTTATAAAGTTAACTTCCGTCAACTATAAGGCCAGGATTGTTGTAGGACACAGCGTTATAACGACATGGCACAACAGGGGGAACCACAGTCGCACAATGTTAAATAACGTTAATTTTACAGTTCCCAGTAACTTTCTGAAAGGAGCCTCATTAAATGCTGCAAAAGGCTGCTTTTGTCTAACGTTAAACACGCATGTGCTGTAACGTTAACTGTTCTAAAAATGAGCGTTGGCTATGTCCTTGATTAAACACCTTGTTTGATAGATTATTACCAAATATCTAATTTAACTAATCCCATAGACTGTATGAATAATCCTTGGAAAAGAAAAACGCGCGCAGCAAAAAAGCGGCATCAGAGCAGCTGCTGAACTTCACTGTAAAAACTTACATTATTGGTTGAAGGACAAAAATATAAAAAAGATCGACAAATGTTTTATGGTTAAACTTCAACTACTTATACTGCCTTTGATTTCGGGTAACAGTTAAGACTGAACATCAGTGTATCAGTATGTCATGCTGATTTGTACTAGCTAATGTTAGCTATGTTTAAATTAGCAAATTGGCTAACGTTAGCATTCCCAATGTCGTAGCTTCCTTATAAAAAAACCCTAATACTTTCATATGCATAAGACAGTTTATTAAAATAACTAATCAAAAACAATCAAACTCGCATATGTACTCACCACAGTAGAGGTTTGTTTGATTGCTTGCTGCTTGCTGCTGGCTGCTCACTTGCTCTCGGTGAACAAAGGACGAAAAAGACGGCGAAGCGTGTGGTTGCTAGATGTCGCAATACGCATGTCCCTCTCCTAAACTCTTTTTTTTGTCCCCAATCTTTATTGAGAAAACATTCAAATACACAAACAGTGCACACAATTACTCAATATAATGGTATACAAAGAATCAGGAAAAAGTAATATGACTTTAAATAAATAAAAAATATTTTTAAAACTGACCAGAATTAGGATTTGAACATAACATTATTATAAAAAAAGATTTTAACAAACATATCATATTAGTTATTATTATTAGAGTAAACGTTGCAGTTTGACAGTTTTATTACTTTTTTAAAAGTTTATTAAGGTTGAGAGTCTTATATTCTTTACCAAAATGGGCCATCTTTATGTTGCCCATTCTGAGCCCACACAACCCACCTATGTTTTGTCTGTGTTTGCCCATATCTTACCCAGATGGGTTGGCCAGGTTGGCCCCATGTGTATTTCCCATACACTGATTTTTACTATTCTGAACCCATATGCTGATTACCTGTTTGTGTACTACTTCGGACCCATGTAATTAGCCTTTGGGTCTGTAGTAAGCTTTGCACATGTCTAACCCATTTTGATAACCCAAATGGCCCCCATTTGTGTTGCCAATACTGACCCTATGTACTCATTTCCCATTACCCATACCCACCCACATGGTTTGCCTAAATAGGCCCCATATGCATTTACCATGCTGAAACCACCTGCTTGGGACCACACAAAAAACGACTGGGTTTAACCTGTGTTTGCCCATGTGGGGCCCACATACACATGTTGGCTGGGTAGGGGTTAAGTGTCTTGCTCAAGGACACAGTGGTAGATGGTTCACAGTGGGGGATTGAACCCGGGTCTCTCACACCAAAGGCATAATCCTATCCATTGCGCCATTGCCACCCCGCCACACCATCGACTTAATGTCAAACGGCGTTTCCATGGCAACGCGTTATTCGCCATGAAACAGGAAGCTGAATTTTGAGAGGCTTAGGATGCTTGAAATCTCACAAAACTTTACCAAGACATCACAATGGGTGTGTTCTGTTGTCTCATACAACACACAAGGGCATGTGTTTGGAAAAACGGCTCTATAGCGCCCCCTACAAGATTTCAAATGAGCAGCCCTGGCTGTGTGTTCCACCTAGAGCTACCAAATTTTGTAGGCATGTTTAGAATGCAGGGACTTAAAGAAAAGTCTCTTGCCACCATATGCTAAACCCTACAGGAAGTCCGCCATATTGCATTGAATGTCTGATTTTATCTTTTTTATAGGCTCCGTACTTTGACGAACTTGTCCTACAGCTTTAACCCGATCGACTTCAAACATGGGCAGTGTGACCTTAAGGGCCTTGCGATGTTAAATTGCGAAGCTTTTTTTGATTGATCAAACGTTGTGTCCATGGCGTGGCGTTCAGTTTTGATGATTCGCCATGAAAAGGAAGTAGCAAGTAAATGGACTAGACATGGTCAGATCGGTCAACCCCTTAGAGTCTCACCTGTCAATATCCAGTCATAGTGACAGTGCCACCTACTGGCATCAGGAAAGGACATGTTTCAAACTTTACCCCTAATGCCTCAATGCACTTTTACCACACATAGCACCTTAGGGGAAAAAATGACAAATAACATAGGACTTTTGCAGTAAAACCGAAATGCTTTAATGATGTTACATGAAACTTCTGAGTCTGTAATACTCGCCATGAAACAGGAATTTGTTTTTTAAGAGCTGTACCTTTAAACCCACGGAAAGTCAGCCACGTTGAATTAAAGTAGTAACTGACACATCAACAACACATTGTCAGATATTTTCCACACATCACCTGTGTGATATGTGCAGTGTTAACTTATAGCACGACCCATTATTCAACGGCTGTGCTTAACTCCCTTGCGGAAATGACAGAACGCACACAACGGATACACGGATGCAGCACACCCCGACTTGAAAGAAGTTGTGCCATGCACAGCTGCTGGGTGCGGCACATCCCAACTTGCGGGAGGTGTTCGGGCCCGCTCATTGCTGCTTGCAGCTTTAATTTTAAATTTTTTTTTATTATTGTTATTTATTTTTGTTTGTTTTGTATATACTGCATACCAAATCCACCTACCTCAAGTACATAACACCTGCGCATAATGCTTATTTTTTCCGGCATCCTTTGCGCTATGCTCCATCACACTGTGTACATGTATGCATGTATGTGTATCTGCATATCTCATCCACTTCCGACATGTACATAATAATGATAATTTTACTCCTGCATCCTTTGCACTCTGCTCATTACACTATTGCCTCAATCGGTCTATATTGTTTTTGTTTATAGTGTGTGATTTTATTATTGTATTATTGAATTATTATTTTATAGGTAAGCACATCTTGAGCAATGTACAATCCTAAGTCAAATTCCTCGTATGTGTACACATACCTGGCAAATAAAGCTAGTTCTGGTTCTGATTCTGTATATTTACGTTTATCCTTAGCCAGCAGTTTCAAATTAAGACTCAGTGTCTCCTGCATTGGCATCAGGGATGCTCTTAACTATGGCTGCTGGCTTTGCTAACTTCACGTTTCTCAAAATGGAGCTGCCAATAATCAGAGTTGGTTTCTCAGAGGGTGTGTCGCCCGAGTGGGGAAAATCTGGATCAGATTATTAATACATTTCGAAGCTTTTCTTTAAAGATTTTGACTTGATTCAAAATATAAGACAATGGATAACCTAACAGGTAAACTAATTCAATGACATACAACCTTAAATTTAAACAGCTAGCCTTATTATCAAACTGAAACCATCTGTTAATATTTAGTTTTTTCAGTGTTATTAAGCAGCTAGCTATCTGTACCACTGAAACATACAGAGAGGAGAAATAGAAACCTGCTGCAATCCGAAAGAAAGAAAAAGTGTTAAAAGTAGACAATACAAAATATGGCATTATTTTCTCAAGGAACAATCAGTAGACACAAACACAGTAGTTTTTGTCTCTACTACTTTTACTTACAGTTAACAATCTGAAGCGTCATCAGTCGGCTGGACACCAAGACACCAAGTATCTTAATATAAAGTTACAGGCCACCAATGGTCTTACCAATGTTTCATTCTCCCTAACAGCCAGAGTTATTATTTGGGGAGAGAGGGGTAAGTTGTCTCATGTGTAAGTTGTTCATAACTCCAACACTAGGATCTCAAAAATCAATTAGCCAGTTTGTCTGACTTCTTGTTCTATGGTCATCGTCCTGTTCACATGTGCTCAAGGTCACTCTAATCTGAGGTGAGCACAATTTTCTTATTTTTTTGCTTCAAAAGCTTCAACATTTGCACTTTACATTGTATGCATCCAACTTTGATAGATATGAATGTTCAAAATGATAATTTTGCACAAAGTACAGGAGACAATAATGTGTCTTTTAATACTTCAGCTGAATTGTTATGTAAAACTAACCCTGAGATTTACCCAACATTAGCATACATGTCAGATTGGAGCAAGTTGTCTCAGTGACTTTAGGGCAAGTCGTCACATGTGATTACTTTCCCCAGTACAAATAAACACATAGAACATGCTCAAAAAAAGTGTGAAATTGTGTAATTACCTCTGACACCAGTATTAAATGATACTGCAAATAGATTATACTGTGTAGTTTACAGCAGCAGGCATATCCCTGGACTACACAAGACTGAATTCATGACACTTTATGAAGTAATGTGTGCGTGTGGGAATATACAGTCTCATACTGTAGGCATGTAGATGTGAGAGTAGACACACCCACACACACACATACAAACTACTTCATACATTCATTAATTTAGTTAGGTAACAAAGATACTAGACAATGTATTTTATTTGTAATTGCAATGAGGAAAGGTCTTTTTGAAGGAAGGAAGGAAGAAAGATTGTTAGAAATTATCAACAGAATTCCAGTCAGTATTCCAAAGGAGATATGGATAAAGTGTGTGAAGTGCAACAAATGGGCCCATGACGACCAGGCAATTTATGTGTGCCAGAACTGTGACTTTGAATATGAATCTGATTAGTCAGATACAGATGTACGTCGAACAAGAATGCACATTAGTTTCATTAGTGTGTTTAAACACCACATCTGCTTTGTTAAGAAGGTAGAGTGTTATGATTAGGCTTTGCCACCTCCCCTTTCCTTGTGTTTCCTCTGTTTTCCCTTCCCTGCTGTCTCTGTCAGTTTTGTCTGTCATGTCTTGTCTGTGTGTGTTTGCCGGGTGTGTCTGGCTCCGGCTCCTTTGCCAGTTCATCAGTTTACCACCCATGGTATAATTGCTCCAGCCAACTCTAAGAATTGTAGTCTTTTTGAGTTTTTTTTTTTAGATCTGTACCTAAACCTCCTGTTTCCATCTACTTCGGTTGTTCCTGCGTGTGAGACGCTGCCTGCCTGCCTGCCAATCAGTCTGCCCAGAACTGAGCTCAAGGACGCCATTGTCAAAGCCCCGCTGAGTCTGGAATTTTCTATTTGCCCCAAATAGATTGGGAAGAGTTTATAGCAATGCTTGTAGCTCTGTGCTAGCAAATCGTTTCTGTGGTGACCATAAAAGTGGGGTGGCACTGTCACAATCACACTTCCTCCTCTCTTGCTTAGTGTCTTGTCCCTGGGCAAGACTGTGCCCAAAATTGGTCGTGATGGTCAGACAAGCACCTTGCTTGCTGTCTGTCTTTTTGTGTTAATAAATAAATGCAGCCATCTACATTCACCATTGTACCAAACATCATGGATATCCAGTTGTTGAGATATTTAAAAAAAAAAAAAAAAAAAAAGTCATCTGGTTGTGCCAATAGCAGAAAAGCCAGAGGATCACCAAAGCCATTAGAATTCACCTCTAACAAATATATGTAGCATATTTAATGACAATCCAACCAATAGATATGAAGATATTTAAGTCTGAACCAAACCGGCTGTCAACCTGCTGTTGGCAGTATAGAAATCAGTAGGAATATTTCTCTATGGAACAGGAATGAATGAGAACTTCATGGCAATCTATCCAGTTTCTGAGTTACAGCCATTGAGCCACACCACCTAAACAGGTTCACTAAACAGGCTGAGTTAAAACATTTTAGTTAACTGTTAAAGCCTGTGACAGTTTGATGAAGTGTGGGGAGCACACACACACACACACACACACACACACCTTGTATAGGCACCTCTGTCCACCCATGGTGCAGCCAGCAATTGTTCTCCACGTCTTAATCTGTGAGACCAGGGATTCATAAACTACTTGACATGGGATCCCAAAGTACCTGCATTAGAAAAACAAGCACAGTCACTGAGAACGCTTTTAGGTCAATGTCAGTGGTCTGTGGGCATTGTAAATGAATTGGTGCCATCTAGTGGACATTTGAGTGCTGTTCTTTGACAGTAAGTAGTTTTCTGTTATAATGAAGCCATTGAAAGGCTGAGTTGATATTAGTGCTTATATTCCAGCAATATTTAAGCTGTAGCCCAGCTGAAAGAGAGTAGAAATGACATCTCAGTGGCCTCCTCTGTGATTTGACTGGCCAGTTAAAATTATTACAGATAATAAGATGATCATATGATTACATGTTCATCCCAAACATATCCCCAAACATCAGAAATGTCCAGATATTTTCAGTTGGTCATTATCCTTTTACATTTTTTGTTGGATTAAGTTTGCCTGTTTGCTTGCCAGAAATACAGTGTAACATCATGAAATGTAGACATCAGAATTTACTTTAATCCATTTGTGTAGCTGCTTTTGTAACTGATTACTTATAAGTTACTGGCACTTTTTGCTCATGAGATGAGATTTTCTGACAATATGCATGTTCTATTCGTAGCCTCAAGTGCCTTTTTTGGGCCACACCTTCCAGTTACACTGAGGAAATATCAAAATCTAATGGGTAGATTGCCATGAAGTTCTCTGGGATATATCGTTACTTTAAATTACCTCATGGCCTTTCCTGTGGTGCCACCCACAAGACAAACATATACATATACAATAGTCAGCATGTGCGTAGTTATGTTCACCACTTTGTTATGTGGACTGTGATGACCTCTGTAGGTCTTCCTGCTGGGCTTGCATCTTATAGTTCTTGCCTTTGTGTTATTTTGTTCACCCCATCACAATTGTAATCACAATTACAAAAGCAGCCATGCAACCAACTACCATTAATTTAGTACAAGTTAATAGTAACAAGGTGCCACAGAAGTAAATTATTTTTGAATTTTGTCAACACCAAGTAAATTCTGACAGTAAAATGAACCACGGACTTTATGAAATTATGTAATGTGCCAAAGTATATCATTATCATCATCATGAGCTACAGTGAAACTGCATTGGTACTCACCAATACTGATGGAATGACGCACAACAGAATATTTGTCAAAGATCACTTGAACCTGAATCAAAACCTCATCACTTAACATTTTAAGCTTGATAAAGTCCAAAGTTAGTACAGGACTAGTGCTGGACCATTCAAACCTCACCAATACAGAGTACAAAGTCATTCTAAATACAGTGTTCATCCACTGTTCTAGCCATGAAATATAAAATGCATCTCTACAATAATATCCATAGATTTAATACATAATTACTTGTAAACTCAAAGTATGTACAAAAGAAATAAAGCATACCATTCCACTTTGCACTGGGCATGGAGAGGTCCAGCACAGCAAAGCCCAGAGGTGCCAACTGCCAGGAGAACTCCAAAGAACCAACAGCTTAGGTGCATTCTGCTCCAAACTGCCTCAGTAAAGTTCAGTCTGGACTTAATGCTCACACTGACAACTGCTTCAGTGCATGAGAGACCTAAACAGAGAAATTAGGCAAATAAAATCACAGGATGATCATGTGCTTTTCTGAAGAGGAAACTGCCTAAATCCAATTTACTTTTGAGGAAGAGACACTCCAAAGAAGCTGTAAGATATGTGGTTTCCAGAGACACGTAGAGGCAGTCTGTGATATAGCTGTCCCTCCATTGCTGCTATTTCTGCTGTAACTGATGGTACATTCACATGCTCCTCAGATTGTCCCATTTCCCAAGTTGTGAAGTCGTTCTTCCGACTTAAGTGTGTTTGTGTGCTAACCTAATACCATATAATAAAAGGCAAAAATACATATGATATACATTATTTCCATTAATCAAACATTTCTAACTATCAACCATGTTATCCACCATGTTTCTACATGTATGACGTCAACAACTTCGCAAAATTTTCTCAGACTCTCCGAATTGTTGTTCCAACTTCAATGGGTGTTCACATGAATTTTCCCAGTCAGGAAATCTTTTTTTTTGATTATGAATGCACAGTAATACTATAGGAGAGACTGCATCTGAGTGAACAAGTAATTTATTGACATGTGCAAAATACAATAGGAAAGTCTTAGGCGATTATTATGAATATACTATTAAGGGTGTAGTGATGCTGATTCCCAGGAAATGGAGTTTTTACACTAAAATAGCACTGTGTGCGCTGTGTGGGATGCGGAATTGAGCAGTCGTGACTTTGGGCTCCTATGTGGCCCCTGAAAAGAAATAGCTTGGGGAAGCTGCTACAATGTCTGGATTCAAGATTCTTGATGGTATTGTCTGTCTGAGTCTTCTGGGTAAGTTTGAAGTCATTTGGAACTCATCTCAGAGAATTTTACAGTAGATGTCCTAAAAGGTAGAAGCTGGGTGTTCTAGCCTTAACATACTGAAGTGATGGGTTCCAGTGACCTGTTGAACTTTGGAGTCATGTTTAGGTCACTTTCTGTTGTGTGGGACGGAGCAGTCATAGGACCAGGTGTTTAGCTGGACCTGAGCTTTACAGCAAAAATATCAAGTCGATACATCCATGTCTGGCTGAACAGGCCTCACTCATAAACTAGCAAAGTCTGGCTAATACAAAATTCAAATCTGCCACATAACTTGACCAACGTGGAATCTAAAGACATGTGACCAAGTGCACTACAATGGTCTCACTGTGTACTACAGAATACCTGAAAAACTATTTTAGACACATATGGTGCAGGACCTAGTCATAGCTTGTTAACTTCCTTAATGTTAATGTGTGGTTCAATCTCCTTTGGTGACCTTTAGAACGTAAAGGCCACTTAATAAGTTCTAAATGGAGATTTTACACTAAAATAGCACTGTGTGCGCTGTGTGGGATGCGGAATTGAGCGGTCTTGACTTCTGGCTCCTATGTGGCCCCTGAAAAGAACTAGCTTGGGGAAGCTGCTACAATGGCTGGATTGTTGATGGTGTTGTCTGTCTGAGTCATCTGGGTAAGTTTGAAGTCCTTTGGAACTCATCTCAGAGAATTTTACATTAAAGGCCCCAAAAAGTAGAAGATGGGTGTTCTAGCCTTTACATATTGGCTGTGTTCGAAACGGAGGGAGTTGCCTCGCTGCCTCGATACTGTACAATTCAATTCAATTCAATTTTATTTATATAGCGCCAAATCACAACAACAGTTATCTCACAGCGCTTTTCATAAAAGAGCAGGTCTAGACCATACTCTGTGGTGATATTTACAGAAGCCCAACAGTTCCCACCAACAGCAAGCACTAGGCGACAGAGGCAAGGAAAAACTTCCTTTTAAGAGGCAGAAACCTCGAGCAGAACCATGGCTCAGGGTGGGCGGCCATCTGCCTCGACCGGTTGGGGTGAGAGAGAGAGAGAGAGAGAGAGAGAAAAGAGAGAGACAGAAAGAGAGAGAGAAAGAGAGAAAGAGAGAGAGAGAGAGAAAGAGAGAGAGAAAGAAGAGAGAGAGGGGAGGGAGGCAGCCTACACAATATACACACAGAGGTACAGACAGTGAAGGTAATGTTGCTATAGACTAAATGAAAAATGGTACAGATATTTATAATAGTGTTAATGGTAACCATCGTAATGTTAATGATTATAATAACAATAATAACAATAAGACTAGCAACAATAGTCGTTGCAGCAGAGGGTGTCGAGCAGGAACACGGGGGCAGCAGGTGACCCGCAGCCACAGATCCAGACTCCACAGCTCCAGAGCCAGAAAACCTGCAGGAAGTGATAGGAGGAGAGAGGAGAGAGACGAGAAAGCACAAGACTACCAGAAAGGGGAGAAGTTGTGTTAGTAACATGCAATAATGGGATGAGGTTGTATACAGAGGGAGAGAAAGTAGAGGAGAGAGGAGCTCAGTGCATCATGGGAAATCCCCCGGCAGTCTAGGCCTATAGCAGCATAACTAAGGGATGGTTCAGGACTCACCTGAGCCAGCCCTAACTATAAGCTTTATCAAAGAGGAAAGTCTTCAGCCTACTCTTAAAGGTGGAGATGGTGTCTGCCTCCTGAACCCAAACTGGAACCTGGTTCCACAGGAGAGGAGCTTGATAGCTGAACGCTCTGGCTCCTAGTCTATTTTGGAGACTCTAGGAACCACAAGTAACCCTGCATTCTGGGAGCGCAGTGCTCTGGTGGGGTAGTAAGGTACTATGAGCTCTTTAAGATAAGATGGTGCCTGACCATTAAGAGCTTTGTAGGTAAGAAGAATGATTTTAAATTCTATTCTGGATTTTACTGGAAGCCAATGCAAAGAAGCTAAAACAGGAGAAATGTGATCTCTTTTCCTGGTTCCTGTCAGAACACGTGCTGCAGCATTCTGGATCAGCTGAAGAGTCTTAATGGACTTTTTCGAGCAGCCTGATAATAAGGAATTGCAGTAATCCAGCCTAGAAGTAACAAATGCATGGACTAGTTTTTCTGCATCATTTTTAGACAGGATGTTCCTGATTTTCGCAATATTACGTAGGTGAAAAAAGGCGGTCCTTGAAATTTGCTTAATGTGAGACTTAAACGACATGTCCTGATCAAAGATAACTCCAAGATTCCTTACAGTGGTGCTGGAGGCCAAGGCGATGCCATCCAGGGAAACTATATCTATAGATAATGCGTCACGGAGGTGCTTAGGCCCCAGAGCAATAACTTCAGTTTTATCTGAGTTTAACATGAGAAAATTACAGGTCATCCAGGTTTTAACATCCTGAAGGCACATTTGAAGTTTAGCTAACTGATGAGTTTCATCTGGCTTGATCGATAGATATAACTGAGTATCATCTGCATAACAATGAAAGCTTATGGAATGTTTCCTGATAATATTGCCTAAAGGAAGCATATATAAAGTGAAGAGGATTGGTCCAAGGACAGATCCTTGAGGAACTCCATGAGTAACTTTGGCGTGCATGGAGGACTCATCGTTAACATGTACAAACTGAAATCGATCTGATAAATAGGACTTAAACCAGCTTAGAGCGGTTCCTTTAATGCCAATGAAATATTCCAGTCTCTGCAATAGGATCTGATGGTCAATGGTATCAAATGCAGCACTAAGATCTAATAAAACCAGTACAGAGACAAGTCCTTTGTCTGATGCAATAAGGAGGTCATTAGTAATTTTCACCAGTGCTGTCTCTGTGCTATGATGAGCTCCAAATCCTGACTGAAAATCCTCAATAAACTATTGCTCTGTAGAAAGTCACACAGCTGTTTAGCAACTGCTTTCTCCAGAACCTTAGAGAGAAATGGAAGGTTAGATATAGGTCTATAGTTGGCTAAAACATCCGGATCAAGTTTGGGCTTTTTCAGAAGAGGTTTAATTACAGCTACTTTAAAGTACTGTGGTACATAGCCTGTTGATAAAGATAGATTGATCATATCTAGTATAGAGGTGCTGACTAAGGGTAAAACATCTTTAAGCAGCCTAGTCGGGATGGGGTCTAAGAGGCAGGTTGATGGTTTAGATGAAGAAATTATTGAAGTTAGTTGGTAAAGATTGAGGGAAGCAAAACAGTCTAAACATGTATCTGGTTCTACAGCTGTTTCTAAGGTTCCTGAGTTAAGAGATAAGTCGGTGCCAGTTGAGGGCAGGTCTTGGTGAATTTTGTCTCTAATAGCTAGAATTTTATCATTAAAGAAGCTCATGAAATCATAACTACTGAGAGCTATGGGAATACTTGGCTCAATAGAGCTGTGACTCTCTGTCAGCCTGGCTACAGTGCTGAAAAGAAACCTGGGGTTGTTCCTATTTTCCTCTATTAATGACGAGTAGTACGCTGCTCTGGCATTACGGAGGGCCTTCCTATAAGTTTTAAGACTATCTTGCCAAATTAAACGAGAATTTTCCACTTTGGTGGAACGCCAATTCCTCTCACGTTTCCGCGATATTTGCTTTAATTTGCGAGTTTCAGTATTATACCATGGAGCTAATCGTCTTTGTTTTAGTATTTTCTTTTTTAGAGGGGCTACAGAGTCGAGTGTCATTCGCAGCGAGCCTGCAGCACTATCAACAAGATGATCGATTTGGGAGGGACTGAAACTAGCATAGGAGTCCTCCGTTACTTTGTGACTAGATAATGTATTTAGAGCTGATGGAATCCCATCCTTAAATTTAGCTACAGCACTATCAGACAGACATCTTGTATAGAAATTTTTGCCCAATGGCGAGTAGTTCAGCAATACAAACTCAAAAGTTATCAAACAGTGGTCGGACAAAGAGGGATTCTGTGGGAACACCACTAAATGTTCAATTTCAATACCATACACCAAAACAAGGTCGAGGGTGTGGTTAAAACAGTGAGTCGGTTCATGAACACTCTGAGAGAAGCCAATGGAATCTAACAGAGAGATAAACGCAGTACTGAAGCTGTCATTCTCAACATCCACATGAATATTAAAATCCCCTACAATAATAACTTTGTCCGTTTTAAGGACTAAAGTTGACAAAAACTCTGCAAATTCAGATAAGAATTCAGAATAAGGGCCAGGTGCTCGGTACACTATAACAAAAAGAATTGGTTGCAGTGATTTCCAACTTGGGTGCAAAAGACTGTAATAGACAGCTGCCTCAGAAGGCATCACTTTCAAGTGAAGGCAGCTCTGTTTACATTAGTTTCGAACAGCCTTCTAGGTCAGCACGCCGTCTTGCGTCTCTTCTGGCTGTCAGAAGAGATGCTAGCCTTAGCATCAGCTAACTAGCTATTAAAAAGCTAACAGATGCCTCAGAAATCATACTGAACAAACATGGTTGGCTAATATGATAGTTAAGTGTTTAGTTCTCACTAGCTTTTCAAAAAATGAAGCGAGAAAACTGCTAAAAACTTTTAAAAACGTATATTTGTGTACAAATTCAGTTTCTTTGTCCGCCATCTTGACCAGTTTCCGAAAGCTACAGCGGCCGCAGCCGCGCTGCTTTATGAGTAATAGTCAGCATCAAGTCACCATCGATGCTCCTTTCAAAACTGGCCATTACTGGGGCAGCTTGAAGACATCTCAGGAGACAGGAAGAGATTGTTCGAGCCGTTTCGAACAGCTCGAACAGGTACCAACTACATTAAGAGTTTAATTTCCTAATCCAAAAAACACTTCATGCCAAACAATTGTTGCAGTGGCAAAAGATAAGCCGATCTCAACAAAGTTTTGTCGCTTTGCTCTGCCTTTTCCAAGGGTGGTGACCGCATGCGTAATTCTCCACAACATATGTGTTGTGAATGGGGATTAACTGGAATTTTCCCAGGTGAATACTGTGAAGGAAAGTGTGGCTGATGAACAATAATTTCATTCGGGCAGAATAAAATGATTGGCCATTCTTACTACAGTCCTGAGACAGCCACAACACTGGATTTTTTTCATTTGTGTCAGAGCATTTGATTTATTGATTGTTGTTGGGATGTAAAGAGAATTTCAACAAATATAACAAAAAATGCTTTTGAAAAAAAAAAAAAGTACCTAGAAACCCAAAAATTCAATATACATCTAACATCTGGCAATTACCCTGAACATAGTTAAAATGCACTTAGCTGGACTAAGTTAGAACTTTCTCCTTCTGTCTGTAGACTTGAAACATCAGCCTGACTAAGATGCACATTGTCATATGTATATTTATACATATGTTGCAATAAATGTGCTATGTTTACTAACAGAAATATACTTTGTTTTGCTTTCCACACTGTGTTGTTAAAGACTGTGTTATATCCATTGTCTGTTATATGCAAAATTATTTGTCAGATCACACATTACAGTCTATAAGACACTTAAGTTGCAGTGCAGGCCAGTGGTTGAAGTATTCATATATTTTACTTGAGTACAAGTAGAACTATCAATGTAGAAATACTCTGTTATAAGTAACAGTCCTGCATTGAAAGTCTTTCTTGGGTAACAAAAGTATTATTAACAACAACATATGCTTAAGAACTGCCCATTTCAGAATATATAATACTGGATTATGATTATTAATGCATTAATGTTGTTGAGACCGGACAGTATGAGAAGTAAGCAAGGAGGTCCACATAGAATTTCAGGAGCCTGTATTTAATGTAACCTTAACCTGGAACATGTAACCTTAGAAGCCTAGCTGAGGCCCGTTAACACAAAGAATCCCCCAAAGACAAAGAAACAAGGAAGGTAACTTAACTTTTTCAACATTGATCTTTTGTTTTCTGAATAGAGACATAACTTGCCAGATGAGCTGCTCTTTTTTCTCTTTACCTCTTTCTTGTACTTTTGTGTGAGAACACATTTTATTTTGGATCCCAAAAAAGTTTGTTGTTGACACCACAATGTAACTTCTTGCCTGCAGAAGAAGACGGAACTTTCCATGCTCAATTTTAAAAAGGGATAACTGCTGTGCCCCACTTTCATTGAAGTTGACTCGGCCTCTTTTTCCATTGTTGCTGCCAGTGAAGGCACAGCCTGCCGAGTCGAATGGTGACCGGCTCATCACGATCATAGATTGTATATAAAAATGTATGTAGTGTCTATGACGTCACTGTTTGGAAGAGAAGTTTTGAAGCCCAAATTGGGCGGAGCGAGTCGTCGCCATCTTGGCAGCTCATCACAGCACATCACTCCTGGATAACCATAAATAGGCAAAGAGGCGGGTCGTGGGTGGAGCTGGGTGGGAGTGGTTTCAGCAACACGTCATGCTGAAACCACTCTTTAGCTCAAGCTAAAGAGCTAATACTACATGCTACACTGCATTAGCAGAGGTAGCTTCTAAACCCTCTGGGCTGTATGGTGGAGGTTGGAACCAATGTTTGTTGTTACCAGTTTATGGTTGTTACCAGCTTACAGTCAAGGTAAGATACCTGAAAATATTAAAATAACTCACATATCTGTTATTGACATTATACTTCACAAGGTTTAAAATGCTTCTTAATATATAAATGTGGTAACGTTATTTTGGAACACTAGATTTTGTTGAGACCAACATTAACAGTTATGTTTATGAATCATCAATTTATGAATCAGTTATTAATTACGTTAATGTTAACTTACATCTCAAATGAACAATTGAATGAACAAAGCAAACATTTATTTGGATATCACCTGATTATATGTTACTTGTCATAAACCTATTAATCTAATGTTAGCGGTAGATTCCTTAGCTCAATGAAGGAATCTATTTAGCTTGTTAGCCATGGCTGGTACCACGTTAATTAATTCCCCACACTGCTATCTTGAGTAACGTTGCTGCTGTCGGCAGGGCTATGCGAGATTATGGTCTGGAATAGGAAACTTGAGAGAAAGGTACTTTTTATATTTGTCACAAGATGTTTATTTTTTTCTTTCTTGTTGAGGTTCTGATGCCTCCATGTCTGCTACATACAGCTTAAACTGTAAGTAACGTTACAAGTCTTGGCCGCAGGACATTTGACAGCCGATATTAAATTGTCTCTCTAAAAGGACAACACAAAAACACAAACAAAGACTGTCTCCCTTGTTCCATTTTCTCCCACAAATGTGACATAATAGTACTGTCAACATTGAAGCACTGATGCATCTTTTAGAAGAGCATCTAAATATAAGAGTGTGCACCAGAACCAGACTGAGTAATGACAGGCTACAGAAACCATTGCAGGTGTTTTGAGTTAATTAGCTGATTGATTTCTCCAGCTGACATTTCTGTATGATTTGCAATACAGAAATGTCTTTAGGCTATTCTAAACTTTTCATACATTTTAAGATACTGGAGTTTTGATTCAAGATGAACGCTATTTTAACTCCATTTAGAACTTATTGAAGTGGACTGTATATTCAAAAGCCCGCGAAAGGAGATTTACACACTCACTTAGGCTTAAGAAGAAACATTTGTATCTAAAATAGTTTTTCAGCTATGCTGCAGTATACCGTGAGGCCATTGTAGAGCTCTTGGTTCCATGTCTGTAGATGCTGATTTGAATGTTGGATTAGCCAGATTTTGCAAGTGTATGACTGAGGCCTGTTCAGCCAAACATGGGGTGTATCGAATGAATATTTTTTGTTTGTAAAACTGAGGTCTAACTAAACACCTAGTCCTATGACTGCTCTGTCTCACACAACAGAAAGTTACAAATATGACCCCAAAGTCCAAAAGGTCACTGGAAACCATCTTCTCAGTATGTATAGGCTAGAACGCCAAGCTTCTAACTTTTAGCCTTTTATTGTAAAAATATCTTAGTTGAGCTCCAAATGGCTTTAAACTTACCCAGAACACTCACGATGACACCATCAATCCTAAATCCCAACCTTCTAGCATCTTCCCCAAGCTAGTTCTTTTTAGGGGGCACATAGAGGCATAGAACCACAACAGCTCAATTCAGCATCCCACACCACTCACACAGTGCTATTTTAGTGTTATAATTACATTTAGAATTTACTGAAGTGGTCTGTCTATTCTAAAGCCTGCGAAAGGAGTTTGACACACTCACTTAAGCTTAAGAAGACCCATTTGTGTCTAAAATTTCTTTCCACCTGTGCCGTAGTACAAAGTGAGGCTATTGTAGAGCACTTGGTCCCATGTCTCTAGATGCTGATTTGAATGTTGGATTAGCCAGATTTGAATGTTGGATTAGCCATATTTTCTAGTGTATGACTGAGGCCTGATCTTTGTATAGCTGTATTTTTTGTTTGTAAACTGAGGTCTAAATAAACACCTAGTCCTATGACTGCTCTGTCTCACACAACAGAAAGTCACAAATATGACCCCAAAGTCCAACAGGTCACTGGAAACCATCTTCTCAGTATGTATATGCTAGAACGCCAAGCTTCTACCTTTGAGGGCTTTTAATTTAAAAATCTCTGAGTTGAGCTCCAAGTGGCTTTAAACTTACCCAGAACACTGACACTGACAACACCATTGAGAATCCTAAATCAATTCAGCATCCCACGCCACTCACACAGTTCTATTTTAGTGTTATAACTCCAATTAGAACTTATTTAAGTTTCCTGTATATTCTAAAGCCCACGAAAGATGATTTATACACTCACTTAAGCTTAAGAAGAAACATTTGTGTCTAAAATTGTTAGGGTTAGGGTCGTCTACATAGCAGTGGTAAGAGAAGCCTTGCGAGCGAATGATCAGCCCCATTGAGATTGTGTAAATTGAGAGGAGAAGGGGCCCTAGCACCGAGACTTGGGGCACCCCTGTGGGGAGGCAGTGGGAGAAAGTCCATGCCACAAACCATTGTAGGAATGCCCCGAGAGGTTGGATTCGAACCACAGTGAGAGTGCAGATAGCAGAATCTTGGGATTCACTGTGTCCAAGGCAGCTGATAGGTCAAGCAGGATAAGAACCGAGAATTGAGCTGCAGTTTTAGCTGACCTTAGGGCTTCTGTTACAGACAACAGAGCCGTTTCAGTACAGTGGCCCCACTTAAAACCAGACTGATATGGATCTTGGAGGTCATTCCATGAGTGGAATTCTGAGACCTGTTTGAGGTATAAGGGCCCACTAGAGGTCTTCACCACTCTACAACAAGCCATCAGCTCTCTGCCTGCCTACCATAAAAGGTGCCAACTGCGCATCAGAATGAAACTAATCATTAATGCACATTCACACACCAATGGCACAGCATTTCGGAGCAATTTGGGGTTCAGTATTTTGCCCGAGTACACTTCGACATGCGAGTTGGGAAAAACAACACTGATCGACCTTCTGATTAGACCCACTCTATCTCCTGAGCTGCCCAAAGGATAGACAAAATGTCCTATCACATGTTTCACTGTCCATCCAACAAGTGCATTTGGGCCTTGTGGAATGAAAACAATTGAGTTCATCTATCTGGAAGCTCATAAGCTATGAATTATAAGTTTATAAATATTAAATATGTATGAACAGATCCTATCTGGACAAATGGCATGAAGTTTGTCTGTTCTTGACTCGGGCTAATCAGGGCCACATTAAAGACTTTTTGGAATAGCATGTCGTACCATGAGGCCATTTATATCACCAGCTAATACTGACATCCACTAAGTGCTAATGACCCCATCAAAGTCCCTAAAAATACAATTAGTTTCTTCCTCCTCATTTAACATAAAAATAGGTAATTTAGTTTAATATAAAGGAATTCAGCATTTAGAACGTCTCATTTTCTAATATACTGTGAATAAACTAATAAATCAGGTGTAGGGGACAAATGAAAATATTCACAAACCACAAAGAAAATATTAATGTTTTTATGCCTATGCCACAAAAATGACAAAGGTATGAATTCCTATGCTGTGGAATCAACCAGACTCACTCAAAAAGGGAGAGGAGGTCAGATGGTACCAAAAGAGGGGGGAAGTTTTTCCCCTGGAGTTGACCTTTTTACATGCAAAAACCAGAGACATCGCCTGGTGTTTGGTAGGGATTGGCAGAGATTCAATCAGACAATGTATCGCTTAAGAATTGTGTATTCAAAGAGCCTTAGTGAACCTCTCTAGCCGTAAAGGTGTCACTAGAGACATTTAGCAGGACAGCAAAAGGGGCTGTCCGACCCCTCTCTCTCCCTGTCACCTCCGGACATCAAAAGAGCCACTCGTCCGGCCTCAACTTGACTCTTTTTCCCACAGAACAGGTGAGCCATAAAACCACCACTCCCTTCTCTCTGTAGCCGATGGGCAAAGGTCATAAGCCAGGGTGGCAAAAGAGAAGACCCTAACAACCCCTGTTTTTCTCAAACCAACAAAGGTTCCATTATAAACTGTGTTTGTTCTGTTTAAATAATAACCTTGCTAAGTGAGTAGTGGCGTTTGCTGCTGAGTTTAGTAAGTAATGACCCCGTTGTTATCCTTTTAGTGATGTTTGAAAACTAGCAGAACCATAAGAAAGTAATCTTGAAGAGTTCCCTAACCTCTTTTTGTTTTGTCTTAATTCCTCCCTGTTATTCCCTAGTAATCATAGTCTGTTTAGTATTAACTAATGCCTTAGTTAAATGTTTCATATACAATTTCCTACTAAAACATTCATCCACACGCCTTTGTGTATCACCAGCTTCCCAGTTAAAGTGGTAAATCTCACAGTTGAATGTCTACTGTTTTCTCGTGCGACCCGAGCTCCACCAAGGGGACAGGAAAGGTATAACACACAAGTGTTTAAAACTCGGCTTACACCGACAATAAGCGGCAAGTACCTATCACCATGTAATTGTACAAACGAAATTTTTGCTGCCACGCTTACATCTAAATTGTCTTTTGAGTTAAAACCGGTAACCATCAAGTTTACACGGAGAATGTAGTTAAGCTTTGTTACATTTTTTTTTATAACCATTATAACCTTCAATCCTCTAGTGTTTAGTCTTATTTTACTTGTCTTTATCCGATTGTTTAGAACTGAGTATTTTTCAAATGTCGATATTGTGGAGAGAGAGATTAAATGAAAATACGAGCAATGTATATTTATTTTCTTTTTCCCACTAAAAAGTTAATAGTTTTGGGGTAACTCCCCCCAGAGAAACCCACTCCACAAATTGACGTCACCACATCCTAAAGGAGGTAGATAAAAGGCCATGTTGTCTTTTGTCTCACTATCTTCTAAAACAAAAAAAACTCTCTTGAAACTAAATGTAATTACGCTCTCGTTAACTGCCTTTACTTTTGAAATTCCGATCTTTTTTTCCGTATCGTACTTTAAATTTCCTTCAGACGAGCTCAGAAAGCTACTGCCCTTGAATCCCCAATTTTCTTAGCGGGAGATTTGATTTTGATTTTTGTTTGGAGCTGCCTGGGATGAAACTTGCCCCAGACTTGTTTAATCTCAGCAACATTAAATAGCCTATATTCCCGGGGCCTCGCGGGGCGCGCAAATGTATGAGTTTTATTTGATTTTGTTGTTTTAACATCATCCAATCGTTCTGAGCAACTTTGGACCAGAAACTCAGAAGCCCATTCATTTCTTGTCTTGAATGAAAGAAGCCACGGTTCCAACGAGCTATAGCGACACCAAACAAACTCAGAGTGCAAGCCCGGGGCTGACGGCCCGTTGCTGCAAGCGTTTTCCCGCAAAGGACTCCGGAACAAATCCACCGGTTCGAACTCAACTCAAGACGCCACTGGGGTGTCTGGCCAGAACCACCTCCACAAGTCAACCGGCAGTGAGCCTTTGCTACAGGAGAATTGCGACAAAAGTAAGGCAAAAATACTACACTACACTGTTTGGATATGTGAAGATTAAAACCATATTATCATCACTATCTTGTTGCTGCTATTTACATTCTCCCAGATGCAAATTTAAAAAATGCACTGCAGAATTATCTCCTGGGTTTATGCATGTATGAATAGAGACTATATTTTATCATTTAAATGTATAGATCAGAAAATGGTAAGAGTTTCAGGGCTGAGAAAGAATGTTAAGAATGTTAAGTAACACTGTGCTACATTACATAGAAAAACAAAACCGCAATACTGAGCCTTGTATATTTTGTAAATGTATATTTTGCTTCATTTATTTCAACACAGTATAACATCTCAAGTCATGTTGTTCGAAACACGACAATAAATAACTTTCAACTTCACAAGAACAAATACTCACAACCTGAATCCGCCATGTATTCATCGTCCCTGGAGTCAGAGTCCTGGTCAAACAGGAAAATCACCTGTAAATCACCTCGATACTGTATCATCAAACTGGCCTCCGTTGGTCTCGGAGAGGGCACTGAGCCCGGTTCTGGTGCTCATTCCGGAACATCTCTCTAGCAGCAATCCTCTCTGGGTCCCGGTCCTGAAAACTTCTTTCTCCCGGCGGTCCAGAGTTCTAGTTGTATAAACAAAAACCAACACTCCCCCAGTTTTCCAAGTTCCAAGTCCAGGTAGAATACCGTTAACTAGCGAATGGCAGCAAGAGTTAGCAGCAGAGCAGTGGATAATGTGTCACAAAATGTTTCATTTCATTATTAGAAACTGATCTGTTCAGTCCAGTTACATTTGGAAAGTCTACAAGAACTGCAAGATTGAATTATTTTATCCCGATTCAAGTTAGCAGAGGGCTAAACCGGAAGTTAGCTGATTTGGCAGCGGAAGTATAGTGTGCTTTTTCCTTTGGGGCCCCGCAATGCGGAAGATCCGGGTAATATTTTACCTCAAAGTTTAACTTTTTAGGCTTTATGTGCCACTGAGCAGCTTTCATAGGAATGAACAGAGCCCCGTCTCCAACACTGTGTTCAGTTTTGTTTAATACATCTATGTGAAGTTCTTGCAGATAAGTGATTCCAGTGTTAAAAGAGAAAAGGTCAGTTTTGCAACCATCCCCTGATACTTCTGTCATGGTGACAAGAATGGAAGTTTGAGATTTTAATGGTCTTTTTCTGTAACTACCCGACAAATGAAAAGTTTGTCGACTAAGACTCTTCTCATGGATGGAGACTATTATGGGGCAGCCCTAGTGTGGCATGAAGGAACTTACAACTTAATTTCATTGTACAACCTTGTAGTATAATGAAAATAATAAATACATTATCAGAACAAACAGACTTGTGTGTAGGTGGGGCCACTTCTCTTCTTCTTTCCTCGCCACTCTGTTCCCAGGCAGAGCTTTCTGTGCCAGAGGCATGGCACTGAGTTTGAAAGTCATACCAAAAAGCCTTTAACCTTGAACATCCAGCATTTTGTATGACATTACTGGTCAGGCCAAAAGCTTGTTTACACATCCAATAATCCACATTGTCAGAAAATGTTGTAGAGCGGCTGTTCACTAACTGGAATGTTGGTGGTTCAATCCCTGGCTTCCCCCAAAACAGCATGTCAGTGTTCTTGAACCCCAAATTGGCGGTGGCTGTGCCATCGCTGTGTGAATGTTATTTCCTTTAGTGTCTCTCTGCCATCAGTGTATGAATGGGTGAATGTGATGTAGTGTAAAAGGTGCTTTGATTGGTCACAAAGACAAATTAAAGCTGGAAGCAGCGTTGTGCGGACCCTCGCACTTGTAGCGCGTCCAGGTGTGAACCGGCCGCGTTGCATATTCTGGAGCTCTGCCGGTGCGGCTGTGAATTTGCTACGCGGTTCCGACGCCGCATGAAGGTGCTATATGTCACTTCCTGTGTCCCCTTTGTGGCGCAACATAGCACTTGCTGCTATGAATATAAATTAATATTGGCGTGTAGATATATTCGGGGCAGGACAATTATCAATCACGTAACGTTTGGTTCAGATGTGAGCATGTACACTGAACAATAATGTACCCAAACAATAAAATAAATTCCTTTTATATTTCCCTGCCTTTTTGTTTATGTGTACATACAGAGGAAGAATGAGAGAACAGCACACATTTCATTGTTACTGTGTGTTAGAGCATGGGAGAACAGTGGATACTTTTAATACAGCCCACACCCCTAATACTGTGTAACTATAACAAGTAGAGAACAGAAGAAAAAGATGTTCTTTCTTTACAACTGTCTGCATAGCTTATTCATATTGTGTAATGAATGAAAATAAATAGGCCTACTAGGCTCCTCTCTACTTTGACATTTAAGATTAGCTTGTTTGATCCACCTTCATACACATGTGACATTACTGTACAACTTGAGAAAGGTGAGTTGTTTTCTGCTCCAGCCTGCCTAAAAGAAAAGCGTTTTTGGGATTAAATGGACTTTATTAGCTGCTGCAGTGCAGGATGAACTCAGAACAGACCCATTTCTCACCTTATTATTGTAAATCATGCAACGAAGAAGAAGAAATGCATAATAAATCCTGGGACAAAATCTGTCCACAAATACTGTACAGCATGTAGTCTAATGAACAAGACATGTGTTATAGCTGACTTGGGCAGTGAAATGTTTAATTTTTTTAATTCATGTGGTCATAGTTGTCCACAACTCAAATCAGATTAAAGCTGCAAGCAGCGTTGGGCGGGCCCTCGCACTTGTAGCGCGTCCGGGTGTTAGCCGGCCGAGTTGCATATTCTGGAGCTCTGCCAGTGCGGCTGTGAATTTGTTACGCGGTTATGACGCCGCATGAAGGTGTTATATGTCACTTCCTGTGTTCCCTATGTGGAGCTACATAGCACTTGCCGCTATGAATATAAATCGGTATTGGTGTGTAGATGTCTGCGGGGTGGGAGAGTTATCAAGCACGTAAAGTTTGTTTCAGATGTGAGCATGTACACTGAACAATAATGTACCCAAACAATAAAATAAATTCCTTTTATATTTCCCTGCCTTGTTGTTTATGTGTACATACAGAGGAAGAATGTGAGAACAGCACACATTTCATCGTTACTGTGTGTTAGAGCATGGGAGAACAGTGGATACTTTTAATACAGCCCACACCCCTAATACTGTGTAACTATAACAAGTAGAGAACAGAAGAAAAAGATGTTCTTTCTTTACAACTGTCTGCATAGCTTATTCATATTGTGTAATGAATGAAAATAAATAGGCCTACTAGGCTCCTCTCTACTTTGACATTTAAGATTAGCTTGTTTGATCCACCTTCATACACATGTGACATTACTGTACAACTTGAGAAAGGTGAGTTGTTTTCTGCTCCAGCCTGCCTAAAAGAAAAGCGTTTTTGGGATTAAATGGACTTTATTAGCTGCTGCAGTGCAGGATGAACTCAGAATAGACCCATTTCTCACCTTATTATTGTAAATCATGCAACGAAGAAGAAGAAATGCATAATAAATCCTGGGACAAAATCTGTCCACAGCATGTAGTCTGATGAACAAGACTTGTGTTATAGCTGACTTGGGCAGTGAAATGTTTAATTTTTTTAATTCATGTGGTCATAGTTGTCCACAACTCAAATCAGAATATAAGAAGAAATGTTTTATACCACCTCAAGAAGGCTTCCTATTAGAAAGGTAGGAAGGTATTTCAAATGTACAACTGCAGTACTTAAATCTAAGTAAAGTAATTTCCCTGACATTTTTGTGTTACTTTACTTTACTTTTAGACGCATGTAACAGGTTTTATACTTCCTGTGAGTATAATCCAATCAATCTTATTTTCATACTGTATATCCGTTGTGTAATTTGATAAATTGTGTTGTATGTCATGCTCGCATCGTGTACTACTGATACTTCATTGCCCTCTTCAGAGAAGACTCTGACTGCAACATGCGTCTTTGTAAAGAGAGAAACGGACAGAAAAAGTCTCTAACTCTGCCTGTCAGCTCGCTCTGCTCCGTTAAAACTGAATTTACCATACAGAATTGAATACGAGTGCACTCCAGATTTAGCTGTAGCCAGCTGACGGTGTGCTTCTCCCTATACCACAGTTCTGTGTCCATGCATGCAGCAAACTGAAAGCACTGTCTGTCGGAGCGTCTACGTGAAAAGAGAAGGAAGACATGGCTGGTAGTGTCTTCAGAGTTGTTAAACACCTCAGCGCACTGAAGGAAGCCATCTGACTGTGTGAGGGGCAAGATCGTTGATGTCTGCAGGCAGAGTAGGCCTAGAGCTCTCCTGTCTGACTGGTCCACCAATAGCAGAGAAGATGACCTCTTGAGACACAGCACCTCCTCATTTGCATAATGAGGCAGAAATGCATACAGAAATTTTAAAAGGACAGGAAGAAATAAAAGAGAAAGAAAATAAATAAGGTAAATAAATACAAAGGGAGAATAAAACAGACAAAAATATTAAAACACACACATAAATAAATACATTAAAAAAATTAAAGCTGCAAGCAGCATTGGGCGGGCCCTCGCACTTGTAAGCGCGTCCGCATGTGAGCCGGCCGAGTCGCATATTCTGGAGCTCTGCCGGTGCGGCTGTGAATTTGCTACGCGGTTATGTCGCCGCATGAAGGTGCTATATGTCACTTCCTGTGTCCCCTATGTGGAGCTACATAGCACTTGCCGCTATGAATATAAATCGGTATTGACGTGTAGATGTCTGCGGGGTCGGAGAGTTATCAAGCACGTAAAGTTTGTTTCAGATGTGAGCATGTACACTGAACAATAATGTACCCAAACAATAAAATAAATTCCTTTTATATTTCCCTGCCTTGTTGTTTATGTGTACATACAGAGGAAGAATGTGAGAACAGCACACATTTCATCGTTACTGTGTGCTGTACCGCAGTTCTGTGTCCATGCATGCAGCAAACTGAAAGCACTGTCTGTCGGAGCGTCTACGTGAAAAGAGAAGGAAGACATGGCTGGTAGTGTCTTCAGAGTTGTTAAACACCTCAGCGCACTAAAGGAAGCCATCTGACTGTGTGAGGGGCAAGATCGTTGATGTCTGCAGGCAGAGTAGGCCTAGAGCTCTCCTGTCTGACTGGTCCACCAATAGCAGAGAAGATGACCCCTTGAGTTATCAAGCACGTAAAGTTTGGTTCAGATGTTAGCATGTACACTGAAGTTACGACAACTTCCTGTGTCATGGCGAAGACTTGATCTTTGACAAAATGGCCGACTTCCTGTTGGGTTTAGGCTATGGCTCCAAGAGACTTTTTTGTGCGTCTGGACAAGATACACGTACCACAGAAAATTCGTGCACGTAGGTGAAACGTGCGGCGGGGGCTGCTTCGTTAAAAGTCACGTTCCGTTGCCAGCAGGTGGCGCTATGACTGTGGGTGAATGTCAGCATGTACATGTGTTCAGGGCAAGACTCTCATCCTACATGTACAGTTTGGTGCAGATGTGAGCATGTACACTGAAGATACGACAACTTCCGTGTCATGGCGAAGAGTTGATCTTTGACGCCACGCCACGGACACGCCCATTGACGAAAACTTGCAAATAGCACAACTTTTCATCTTCAATGCCTTTAGAAGGCACAGCAGAAATTTGAGGTCGGTCGGACTAAATCCCTAGGAGGAGTTTGTTAAAGTACGAAGTGTGTAAATCATCCAAAATTTGACGTAAAATTCAAAATGGCCGACTTCCTGTTGGGTTTAGCCTATGGCTCCAAGAGACTTTTTTTGTGCGTCTGGACAAGATACACGTACCACAGAAAATTCGTGCACGTAGGTGAAACATGCGGCGGGGGCTGCTTCGTTAAAGGTCACTTTCTGTTGCCAGCAGGTGGCGCTATGACTGTGGGTGAATGTCGGCATGTACATGTGTTCAGGGCGGGACTATCATCCTAGATGTACAGTTTGGTCCAGATGTGAGCATGTACACTGAAGTTACAACAACTTCCTGTTTCATAGCGAATCATCGACGCCACGGACACGCCCATTGACGAAAACGCGCAAATAGCACAACTTTTCATCGTCAATGCCTTTAGAAGGCACAGCAGAAATTTGACGTCGATCCGACTAAATCCCTAGGAGGAGTTCGTTAAAGTACGAAGTGTGTAAATCATCCAAAAATGGCCGTAAAATTCAAAATGGCCGACTTCCTGTTGACTTTAGGCTATGGGTTCTTGAGGCTTTTTTGTGCGTCTTGATACGATACATGTCCCCAGAAAATTTCGTACATGTAGGTTGAACGTGAACGAGGGGCTAATCTTTTCCAATTTTCTAGGTGGCGCTAGCGAGTCATTTTGCCACGCCCATGTGCGAAACTTGTAGAATACGAAATTTTTCACCGGTTCTGACATGTTTGCAAATTTTGGTGAGTTTTCGAGTATGTTTAGGCCATGTCATTTGGGCCTACTTTGCAGAAAAAAAAAAAATTAAAGCTGCAAGCAGCGTTGGGCGGGCCCTCGCACTTATAAGCGCGTCCGCGTGTGAGCCGGCCGAGTTGCATATTCTGGAGCTCTGCCGGTGCGGCTGTGAATTTGCTACGCGGTTATGACGCCGCATGAAGGTGTTATATGTCACTTCCTGTGTCCCCTATGTGGAGCTACATAGCACTTGCCGCTATGAATATAAATCGGTATTGGCGTGTAGATGTCTGCGGGGTGGGAGAGTTATCAAGCACGTAAAGTTTGTTTCAGATGTGAGCATGTACACTGAACAATAATGTACCCAAACAATAAAATAAATTCCTTTTATATTTCCCTGCCTTGTTGTTTATGTGTACATACAGAGGAAGAATGTGAGAACAGCACACATTTCATCGTTACTGTGTGCTGTACCGCAGTTCTGTGTCCATGCATGCAGCAAACTGAAAGCACTGTCTGTCGGAGCGTCTACGTGAAAAGAGAAGGAAGACATTGCTGGTAGTATTGTCTTCAGAGTTGTTAAACACCTCAGCGCACTGAAGGAAGCCATCTGACTGTGTGAGGGGCAAGATCGTTGATGTCTGCAGGCAGAGTAGGAGCTCTCCTGTCTGACTGGTCCACCAATAGCAGAGAAGATGACCCCTTGAGACACAGCCCCTCCTCATTTGCATAATGAGGCAGAAATGCATACAAAAATTTAAAAAAGACAGGCAGAAATAAATACCATGGGTGAAAATAAATAAGGTAAATAAATACAAAGGAAGAATAAAACAGACAAAAATATTAAAACACACACATAAATAAATACATTAAAAAAATTAGTAATAAATAAAGTTGAATAAACAAATAAGGTAATTATAACAAAGGTGAATAAGTAAAGGCACTAATTAAAATATAACATTTATGTCTCCTTGTATAATTTAATTACTACCTACATTTATTTATTTACTTTATTTTTTTGTGTATTTAATTGGATGCTTATTTATTATTGAGCATTATTTATTTCTGTATTTATTTCTGGCTGTGTCAGGATCGGTCCTCCATAACGGGGTGGGAGAGTTATCAAGCACGTAAAGTTTGGTTAGATGTGAGCATGTACACTGAAGTTACAACAACTTCCTGTGTCATGGCGAAGACTTGATCTCTGACGCCACGCCACGGACACACCCATTGACGAAAACTCGCAAATAGCACAACTTTTCATCTTCAATGCCTTTAGAAGGCACAGCACAAATTTGAAGTCGGTCGGACTAAATCCCTAGGAGGAGTTCGTTAAAGTACGAAGTGTGTAAATCATCCAAAATTTGACGTAAAATTCAAAATGGCCGACTTCCTGTTGATTTTAGGGCATCGCTCCAAGAGGCTTTTTTGTGCGTCTGGACAAGATACACGTACCACAGAAAATTCGTGCACGTAGGTGAAACGTGCGGCGGGGGCTGCTTCGTTAAAAGTCACTTCCTGTTGCCAGCAGGTGGCGCTATGACTGTGGTGAATGTCAGCATGTACATGTGTTCAGGGCGGGACTCTCATCCTACATGTACAGTTTGGTGCAGATGTGAGCATGTACACTGAAGTTACGACAACTTCCGTGTCATGGCGAAGAGTTGATCTTTGACGCCACGCCACGGACACGCCCATTGACGAAAACTTGCAAATAGCACAACTTTTCATCTTCAATGCCTTTAGAAGGCACAGCACAAATTTGAGGTCGGTCGGACTAAATCCCTAGGAGGAGTTCGTTAAAGTACGAAGTGTGTAAATCATCCAAAATTTGACGTAAAATTCAAAATGGCCGACTTCCTGTTGATTTTAGGCATCGCTCCAAGACTTTTTTGTGCGTCTGGACAAGATACACGTACCACAGAAAATTCGTGCACGTAGGTAAACGTGCGGCGGGGGCTGCTTCGTTAAAAGTCACTTCCTGTTGCCAGCAGGTGGCGCTATGACTGTGTGAATGTCAGCATGTACATGTGTTCAGGGCGGGACTCTCATCCTACATGTACAGTTTGGTCCAGATGTGAGCATGTACACTGAAGTTACGACAACTTCCGTGTCATGGCGAAGAGCTGATCTTTGACGCCACGCCACGGACACGCCCATTGACGAAAACTTGCAAATAGCACAACTTTTCATCTTCAATGCCTTTAGAAGGCACAGCAAAATTTGAGGTCGGTCGGACTAAATCCCTAGGAGGAGTTCGTTAAAGTACGAAGTGTGTAAATCATCCAAAATTTGACGTAAAATTCAAAATGGCCGACTTCCTGTTGGGTTTAGGCTATGGCTCCAAGAGACTTTTTTGTGCGTCTGGACAAGATACACGTACCACAGAAAATTCGTGCACGTAGGTGAAACGTGCGGCGGGGGCTGCTTCGTTAAAGGTCACTTTCTGTTGCCAGCAGGTGGCGCTATGACTGTGGGTGAATGTCGGCATGTACATGTGTTCAGGGCGGGACTCTCATCCTACATGTACAGTTTGGTCCAGATGTGAGCATGTACACTGAAGTTACAACAACTTCCTGTTTCATTGCGAATCATCGACGCCACGGACACGCCCATTGACGAAAACTCGCAAATAGCACAACTTTTCATCGTCAATGCCTTTAGAAGGCACAGCAGAAATTTGACGTCGATCCGACTAAATCCCTAGGAGGAGTTCGTTAAAGTACGAAGTGTGTAAATCATCCAAAAATGGCCATAAAATTCAAAATGGCCGACTTCCTGTTGACTTTAGGCTATGGGTTCTTGAGGCTTTTTTGTGCGTCTTGATACGATACATGTCCCCAGAAAATTTCGTACATGTAGGTTGAACGTGAACGAGGGGCTAATCATTTCCAATTTTCTAGGTGGCGCTAGCGAGTCATTTTGCCACGCCCATGTGCGAAACTTGTAGAATACGAAATTTTTCACCGGTTCTGACATGTTTGCAAATTTTGGTGAGTTTTCGAGTATGTTTAGGCCATGTCATTTGGGCCTACTTTGCAGAAAAAAAAAAAAAAAAAAAAAAATAATCCGAGCAAATTCAATAGGACCTCGCACGGTCGTGCTCGGGCCCTAATTAAAGCTGCAAGCAGCGTTGGGCGGCCCTCGCACTTGTAGCGCGTCCGCGTGTGAGCCGGCCGAGTTGCACATTCTGGAGCTCTGCCGGTGCGGCTGTGAATTTCCTACGCGGTTCCGACGCCGCATGAAGGTGCTATATGTCACTTCCTGTGTCCCCTATGTGGAGCTACATAGCACTTGCCGCTATGAATATAAATCGGTATTGGTGTGTAGATGTCTGCGGGGTGGGAGAGTTATCAAGCACGTAAAGTTTGTTTCAGATGTGAGCATGTACACTGAACAATAATGTACCCAAACAATAAAATAAATTCCTTTTATATTTCCCTGCCTTGTTGTTTATGTGTACATACAGAGGAAGAATGTGAGAACAGCACACATTTCATCGTTACTGTGTGTTAGAGCATGGGAGAACAGTGGATACTTTTAATACAGCCCACACCCCTAATACTGTGTAACTATAACAAGTAGAGAACAGAAGAAAAAGATGTTCTTTCTTTACAACTGTCTGCATAGCTTATTCATATTGTGTAATGAATGAAAATAAATAGGCCTACTAGGCTCCTCTCTACTTTGACATTTAAGATTAGCTTGTTTGATCCACCTTCATACACATGTGACATTACTGTACAACTTGAGAAAGGTGAGTTGTTTTCTGCTCCAGCCTGCCTAAAAGAAAAGCGTTTTTGGATTAAATGGACTTTATTAGCTGCTGCAGTGCAGGATGAACTCAGAATAGACCCATTTCTCACCTTATTATTCTAAATCATGCACGAAGAAGAAGAAATGCATAATAAATCCTGGGACAAAATCTGTCCACAACAGGTAGTCTGATGAACAAGACTTGTGTTATAGCTGACTTGGGCAGTGAAATGTTTAATTTTTTAATTCATGTGGTCATAGTTGTCCACAACTCAAATCAGAATATAAGAAGAAATGTTTTATACCACCTCAAGAAGGCTTCCTATCAGAAAGGTAGGAAGGTATTTCAAATGTACAACTGCAGTACTTAAATCTAAGTAAAGTAATTTCCCTGACATTTACTTGTTACGCATGTAACAGGTTTTATACTTCCTGTGAGTATAATCCAATCAATCTTATTTTCATACTGTATATCCGTTGTGTAATTTGATAAATTGTGTTGTATGTGTGCTCGTCTGCTTCATTGCCCTCTCAGAGAAGACTCTGACTGCAACATGCGTCTTTGTAAAGAGAGAAACGGACAGAAAAAGTCTCTAACTCTGCCTGTCAGCTCGCTCTGCTCCGTTAAAACTGAATTTACCATACAGAATTGAATACGAGTGCACTCCAGATTTAGCTGCAGCCAGCTGACCGTGTGCTTCTCCCTATACCGCAGTTCTGTGTCCATGCATGCAGCAAACTGAAAGCACTGTCTGTCGGAGCGTCTACGTGAAAAGAGAAGGAAGACATTGCTGGTAGTATTGTCTTCAGAGTTGTTAAACACCTCAGCGCACTGAAGGAAGCCATCTGACTGTGTGAGGGGCAAGATCGTTGATGTCTGCAGGCAGAGTAGGAGCTCTCCTGTCTGACTGGTCCACCAATAGCAGAGAAGATGACCCCTTGAGACACAGCCCCTCCTCATTTGCATAATGAGGCAGAAATTTAAAAGACAGGCAGAAATAAATACCATGGGTGAAAATAAATAAGGTAAAAATACAAAGGAAGAATAAAACAGACAAAATATTAAACACACACATAAATAAATACATTAAAAAAATTAATAAATAAAGTTGAATAAACAAATAATAATAAGGTAATTAACAAAGGTGAATAAGTAAAGGCACTAATTAAATATACATTTATGTCTCCTTGTATAATTTAATTACCCATTTATTTATTTACTTTATTTTTTGTGTATTTAATTGGAAGCTTATTTTTATTGAGCATTTATTTATTTCTGTATTTATTTCTGACTGTGTCAGGATCGGTCCTCCATAGGGGGTGGGAGAGTTATCAAGCACGTAAAGTTTGGTTCAGATGTGAGCATGTACACTGAAGTTACAACAACTTCCTGTGTCATGGCGAAGACTTGATCTCTGACGCCACGCCACGGACACACCCATTGACGAAAACTCGCAAATAGCACAACTTTTCATCTTCAATGCCTTTAGAAGGCACAGCACAAATTTGAGTCGGTCGGACTAAATCCCTAGGAGGAGTTCGTTAAAGTACGAAGTGTGTAAATCATCCAAATTTGACGTAAAATTCAAAATGGCCGACTTCCTGTTGATTTTAGGGCTATCGCCAAGAGCTTTTTTGTGCGTCTGGACAAGATACACGTACCACAGAAAATTCGTGCACGTAGGTGAAACGTGCGGCGGGGCTGCTTCGTTAAAGTCACTTCCTGTTGCCAGCAGGTGGCGCTATGACTGTGGGTGAATGTCGGCATGTACATGTGTTCAGGGCGGGACTCTCATCCTACATGTACAGTTTGGTCCGATGTGAGCATGTACACTGAAGTTACAACAACTTCCTGTTTCATGCGAATCATCGACGCCACGACACGCCCATTGACGAAAACGCGCAAATAGCACAACTTTTCATCGTCAATGCCTTTAGAAGGCACAGCAGAAATTTGACGTCGATCCGACTAAATCCCTAGGAGGAGTTCGTTAAAGTACGAAGTGTGTAAATCATCCAAAAATGGCCGTAAAATTCAAAATGGCCGACTTCCTGTTGACTTTAGGCTATGGGTTCTTGAGGCTTTTTGTGCGTCTTGATACGATACATGTCCCCAGAAAATTTCGTACATGTAGGTTGAACGTGAACGAGGGGCTAATCATTTTCCAATTTTCTAGGTGGCGCTAGCGAGTCATTTTGCCACGCCCAGTGCGAAACTTGTAGAATACGAAATTTTTCACCGGTTCTGACATGTTTGCAAATTTTGGTTTTTCGAGTATGTTTAGGCCATGTCATTTGGGCCTACTTTGCAGAAAAAAAAAAAAAAAAAAAATATAAAAATAATATAATATATATATATAATCCGAGCAATTCAATAGGGACCTCGCACGGTCGTGCCGG